>NC_092151.1:54200231-54445231 GCF_045791955.1 Oncorhynchus clarkii lewisi | reverse complement strand
GGGCTCTTAATTGTTTGGTTGTGTTTAATTCATTCAGGTGTTTTAGTGTTGTATAAAGATTAAATCTGTTGTTGGGCTTGAACAACCAATAGTCAACACAGCAGGTGGTCCCATCCTATTGAGGCCTGTGTCCTATGCTTCACTGTTGCCATAATGTCAATGCATACCCAGAAATGGAGGAATATTGTTTGTTTAGATTTAATTTATTGAATCCTCCTGTCTCCCCTATTTACCAGATTTGTACTGGTGTTGTGTTACTGTAAAGTACTTTATGACAACTGTTGATTTAAAAAAAAGGGGTTTATGAAATGATAGATTAAAAACACAGAGCTTTTTTAGTTGTGTTAAATTGTTTTTCATTGACAGGTCAATTTCATCCTCTTCATGAACATCATCAGAATCCTGATACAGAAACTGAACCCTCGCCTGATCCAGTTCAACAACTCAGATCAGTACAGGTGAGGAGTCTTTTCATTGGATGATACAAATGAGGAGCAATGTAATTGGACAAAAAGTTTGGTATCCTAGGTCAGTGGAGACATGGTTTTATCGGGCCCTTCTAATATGAAGTTGTCGGACAAGAAAAGACAGGGGAGGTGATTTATCTATAGATGATATCTGCTGTAGACAATGTATCATAATGTCTGTCTGCTACATAGAAATGGGAGATCTGAGTCAAGCCAACTTTCTTAGACTCCATTTTTAGGACACAGACAAAGTCATCATAACCATTATGGGTGATTGAGTATTCTGAGTGGGTTTGCAAAGCCGGAATCTTCAGTTATTTTGGTAATTAAGAAAACATTTGTCTCTCTATCGTAACGTTGGTAATTTATACTCGAATAACTTAGAAAAAATGAATTCATATATAGTACATTTTCTTTATATATTTGTGTCCATATTGTCCATGAGTTTTTAGTTGATAAACCATATGGTTCAATTGAAAATAGCCAAATTAATGAAAAAAAAAGCATCTAATCAACAATGGCATTATTTTCAATACCTCTGCAACTCATCCAACTATTGACTCTTTCACAACTGCAACCAGTTTGATGCCAAAAAACTGACAACAAATACATATTGACATAGTAAAATAAGTAAAAGTGTGTAAATAAAACATTTCAAGGATATTTCATACTGAAACCCTCATAGTAAACACCAATGGTATTCACGAAGTTGATGGTTTATATTTCGGATAAAATTTTAAGGCTTTGTCATTCCAGTTTTATTTGAAAATCATCTTCATCTTTATTTTACATGTGATTAAGGCCCAACAAAGGGCCAGAGACAATTACAGACACCTGTGATAACCTGAAGTACCCAAAAGCGCCACTAGATATCTTGCGATAGACGACATAACAACCTTGAAAGGTACAAACATTCTGGTAGCTTACCGGTATAATTGGAAACGTTGCTACCCTAATTCTGAGTACCTTATGCAATGCAGTAGTAGGTAATACAGTTTGTTGCTCAAGCACATTCTGGGGTCACTGAAGTCCAGTCCATTAAGACCATTACTGAAGAGAACGGTATTTTCAGTTGTGTGGCTGCTGCATGACGCCGGTTAAGTGTACTGCATTTCAGCAGTACATTAGAGAGTCTGAATCGTAATGCGAAAGCACTTTTCTTTTACACTGTTAGGCCTTCTCTAGGGCTGCTTTTAGGGAGTTTAAACACAGATGTCTATTGAAGAGAGCTCTGTTGCACATTATGAGCGACAGTTGAAGTCGGAAGTTTACGTACTTAGGTTGGAGTCATTAAAACTCGTTTTTCATCCACTCCACAAATTTCTTGTTAACAAACTATCGTTTTGGCATGTTGGTTAGGACATCTACTTTGTGCATTCATTTTTCCGACAATTGTTTACAGACAGATTATTTCACTTATAATTCACTGTATCACAATTCCAGTGGGTCAGAAGTTTACATACACTAAGTTGACTGTGCCTTTAAACAGCTTGGAAAATTCCAGAAAATGATGTCATGGCTTTAGAAGTTTCTGATAGGCTAAGGAAGGAAGGAGACGCGTTCTGTCTCCTAGAGATTAACGTACTTTGGTGCGAAAAGTGCAAATCAATCCCAGAACAACAGCAAAGGACCTTGTGAAGATGCTGGAGGAAACAGGTACAAGAGTATCTAAACTCAGCAAAAAAAGAAACGTCCCTTTTTCAGGACCCTGTCTTTCAAAGATAATTCGTAAAAATCCAAATAACTCCCTAGAAAGGCCAAAACCTAGGAAGAAACCTAGAGAGGAACCAGGCTATGAGGGGTTGCCAGGCCTCTTCTGGCAGGTCTGGGACAGGTCTGGGACAGGTAGCACGTCTGGTGAACAGGTCAGGGATCCATAGCCGCAGGCAGAACAGTTTAAGACACTAAAGCTTACAGATTGTAGGCAATTAAGGTCACAGTTATGACAATTTAGGACACTAAAAAGGCCTTTCTACTGACTCTGAAAAACACAGAAAGAAAGATGTGCAGGGTCCCTGATCATCTGCGTGAACGTGCCTTAGCATGCTGCAAGGAAGCATGAGGACTGCAGATGTGGCCAGGGCAATACATTGCAATGTCCTTACTGTGAGACGCATAAGGCAGCGCTACAGGGAGGCAGGACGGACAGCTGATCGTCCTCGCAGTGGCAGACCCCGTGTAACAACACCTGCACAGGATCGGTACATCCAAACATCCCACCTGCGGGACAGGAACAGGATGGCAACAACAACTGCCCAAGTTACACCAGGAACGCACAACCCCTCAGTGCTCAGACGGTCCACAATAGGCTGAGAGAGGCTGGACTGAAGGCTTGTAGGTCTGTTGTAAGGCAGGTCCTCACCAGACATCACTGGCAACATCGCCTATGGGGACAAACCCACCGTCACTGGACCAGACAGGACTGGCAAAAAGTGCTCTTCATTGACGAGTTGCGGTTTTGTCTCACCAGGGGTGATGGTCGGATTCGCGTTTATCGTAGAAGGAATGAGCATTACACCGAGGCCTGTACTCTGGAGCGGGATCGATTTGGAAGTGGAGGGTCCGTCATGGTCTGGGGCGGTGTGTCCAGCATCATTGGACTGAGCTTGTTGCCATTGCGGGAAATCTCAATGCTGTGCGTTACAGGGAAGACATCCTCCTCCCTCATGTGGTATCCTTCCTGCAGACTCATCCTGACCCTCCAGCATGACAATTGTGCCTTGGCGGAAGAGGAAACATCTCACAAGGGGTAACATCTCACAGCAAGAACTGGCAAATCTGGTGCAGTCCATGTGGAGGAGATGCACTGCAGTAATTAATGCAGCTGGTGGCCACACCAAATACTGACTGTTACTTTTGATTTTGACCCCCCCTTTGTTCAGGGACACATTATTCCTTTTCTGTTAGTCACATGTCTGTGGAACTTGTTCAGTTTATGTCTCAGTTGTTGAATCTTGTTATGTTCATACAAATATTTACACATGTTAAGTTTGCTGAAAATACACACAGTTGACAGTGAGAGGACATTTCATTTTTTGCTGAGTTTATATCCACAGTAAAACGAGTCCTATATCAACATAACCTGAAAGGCTGCTCAGCAAGGAAGAAGCCACTGCTCCAAATCCGCTTTAAAAAGCCAGACTACGGTTTTCAACTGATCGTACTTTTTGGAGAAATGTCCTCAGGTCTGATGAAACACAAATAGAACTGTTTGGCCATAATGACCATCGTTATGTTTGGAGGAAAAAGTGGGAGGCTTGCAAGCCGAAGAACACCTTCCCAACCGTGAAGCATGGGGATGGCAATATCATGTTGTGGGGGTGTTTTGCTGCAGGAGGGACTGGTGCACTTCACAAAATAGATGGCATCAAGAGGAAGGAAAATTATGTGGTTATATTGGAAGTTAAAGCTTGGTCGCAAAAGGGTCTTCTGAATGGACAATGACCCCAAGCGTACTTCCAAAGTTGTGGCAAATTGGCTTAAGGACAACAATGTCAAGGTATTGGAGTGGCCATCACAAGACCTGACCTCTATCCCATAGAACATTTGTGGGCAGAACTGAAAAAGTGTGTGCGAGCAAGGAAGCCTACAAACCTGACTCGGTTACACCAGCTTTACAATTTAAAGGCTAATACTAATACTACCAAATACTAATTGAGTGTATGTAAACTTCTGACCCACTGGGAATGTGATGAAAGAAATAAAAGCTGAAAGAAATAATTCCCTCTACTATTATTCTGACATTTCACATTCTTAAAATAAAGTGGTGATCCTAACTGACCTAAGACAGGGAATTTCTACTAGGAATAAATGTCAGGAATTGTGAAAAACTGAGTTTAAATGTATTTGGCTAAGGTGTATGTAAATGTCCCACTTCAACAGTACATTAATAGATTTTTCATTACAGGTAAAGCAGTATTAAACGTAGAACTGGAGTTAAAGTTCATTCTTAGTTCATTTCAGTTCCTATAGTTCATCTCAGTTCATTTTAATTTCCTACATTTCATTTTGGTTCCTATAGATTATTTGTCTGCTGATGGTCTACGTTCTGTAACCGTAGTGCCGCATTCCACTTCTGTAAAATTCACTCCCTACCACTCGCATTGCACCACCTTGATAACTCTTCCCCCCACAGATCTGAGAGAACTGGTTTAACAGGTGAAAACAATAGCGGGAATGCCTACCTATCACTTATACATATCCAGTTCCTTTGTATCCGGGAAGGAGAAGTCGTCAAGGTTTGAGGGAAGGGAGCAAGTTTTCATGTGTGCAAGGTCTGATTCACCCACCGCTGAGTCAATGCGGTCTGTCTGTCAACGGATCACCTACACCACTTCACCCCTCGAAAGGCTTTGCAGATGAAATCCTCATTAGAGGGCAGTGCAAAATAATTGACTCGAGCCCCGAAAGCACTCATGCATATGTAGATCCTGTTATATTCTTAACTAAGGTCAGTCAAGTAGACTGGGGAAAAAATGATTACGTGTACCGGTATGCTCCCATACGTAAATGTAAAATTGGCTTTGAAATGCATTCTTGCACACAATCACATGCGTACTCATTTGCATGTTAACATGAACAACCCAAGAGCTTGTTACTCAAACTTATTCTCTCTCTCTTTTCCTCCCTCTCTCTTTCCTCCTCTCTGCCAGACGGCTGACTAAGTCCACTCTCCTCCTCATCCCTCTCTTTGGGAGCCACTACATGGTGTTTAACTTCCTGCCTGACTACTTCCATGTTAGCGTGCGCCTCTGCATCGAGCTCTGCATGGGGTCCTTTCAGGTATTCTAATCCTGTTGCACACAAACAAATTCACGCTCTCTCAGATACTGTACTCACTGGTGAGAGGCTAGCATGTCTTGGGGATATGATATTTGTGCCTTTTTGTAACTTTCTCACTCATCATTATTCAGGATTATTTGTAATCATGGTGGCGTCCACATTCATGTAGTCTTTTGAAACGTATTCTATTCATATTTACAAAAAAAGTGACTCCAAAATGACACTATATTTTATTTACCATTGATTTCTATTAGGTGCAAAATAATCTGAAACACAACCAAAACGAACCGCAAATTCATCCAATAAACTTGTAGAGTCACAAGTTTGATGTGGTCAATGCGTGCTATAAATATGGAACCAAATACTTACATTTTTACAACTTTAATACACATATACCGTATGTGAATTTGTCCCAATACTTTTGTCCCCCTAAAATGTATAAGAAGTGCTATAATTACTAAACGGCTCGCCCGATATGGATGGAAATACCCTCAAATTAAAACTGACACTCTGCACTTCAACCTCATAGTCCATGCATAATTTCAAATCCAAAGTGCTGGAGTACAGAGTCAGAACAAAACATGTTCACTGTCCCAATACTTTTGGAGCTCACTGTATGTGGTATTTATACACTATGTCATGAATATGTATATACATCTAATTTATGTAAACGACTCCTGGCATGGAGAGCACTTTTACAGCCAGTAAAACAAAGTAATTGAAAAACAGAAGAGTTAACATGAAACATTTTACAGAAAGCAAAAAGAATGTGGTTTACAGCACCTTCGGTATTCATCCTCCTTTTCCCACATTTTGTTACGTTACATCCTTATTCTGAAATGGATTGAATAAAACACTTTCCTCATCAATCTACACACAATACCTGATAATGACGAAGCAAAATCGTGTTTTTAGACATTTTTGCAAATGTATTAAAAACAGAAATACCTTATTTGCATAAGTGTTTCAGACCCTTTGCTATGAGACTCAAAATTGAGCTCAGGTGCATCCTGTTTCCATTGATCATCCTTGAGATGTTTCTACAACTTAATTGGAGTCCACCTGTGGTAAATTAAATTGATTGGACATGATTTGGAAAGGCACAAGCCTGTCTATATACTGTAAGGTCCCACAGTTGACAGTTCATGTCAGAGAAAAAACCAAGCCATGAGGTCGAAGGAATTGTCCTTAGAGCTCTGAGACAGGATTGTGTCGAGGCACAGATCTGGGGAAGGGTACCAAAACATTTCTGCAGCATTGAACACAGTGGCCTCAATCATTCTTAAATGGAATCGGGGGAGAAGGGACTTGGTCAGGGAGGTGACCAAGAACCCGATGGTCACTCTGACAGAGCTCCAGAGTTCCTCTGTGGAGATGACCTTCCAGAAGAACAACCATCTCTGCAGCACTCTACCAATCAGGCCTTTATGGAAGAGTGGCCAGACGGAGGCCACATCACAGCCCGCTTGGAGTTTGCCAAAAGGCATATAAAGACTCTCAGACCATGAGAAACAAGATTCTCTGGTTTGATGAAACCAAGATTGAACTCTTTGGCCTGAATGCCAAGTGTCACGTCTGGAGGAAACCTGGCATCATCCCAATGGGGATGCATGGCTGTGGCAGCATTATGCTGTGGGGGTGTTTTTCAGCAACAGGGATTGGGAGACTAGCCCGGATCGAGGCAAAGATGAACGACGCAAATTACAGAGAGATCCTTGATGAAAACCTGCTCCAGAGCGTTCAAAACCTCCGACTGGGGGTGAAGGTCACCTTCCAACAGGACAACGACCCTAAGTACTCAGCCAAGACAATGCAGGAGTTTCTGAATGTCCTTGAGTGGCACAGCCAGAGCCCAGACTTGAACCCGATCGAACATCTCTGGAGAGACCTGAAAATAGATGTGCCGCAACGCTCCCCAACCAACATGACAGAGCTTGAGAGGATCAGCAGGGAATAATGGGAGAAACTCCCCAAATACAGGTGTGCCAAGCTTGTAGCGTCATGCCCAAGAAGACTCAAGGCTGTAATCACTGCCAAAGGTGCTTCAACAAAATACTAAGTAAAAGGTCTGAATACTTATGTAAATGTGATATTTCTGTTTTTCTACAAACCAGTTTTTGCTTTGTCATTATGGGTATAGATTGATGAGGAGAAAAAAAACGATTGTATAAATTTTAGAACAAGGCTGTAACCTAACGAAGTGGAAAAAGTCAAGGGATCTGAATACTTTCCGAATGCACTGTATCATATACCATTTTATGGCTTTATTTACAATTAAACTGCCCACCGTTCTTCTCTTAACTGTTGAGAACATCTGTGTGCTTAATTGTTTTGAATATTGATAGTTGATTATATATCCTCTCTCTTGTAGGGGTTGATTGTCGCAATTCTCTACTGCTTCCTCAACCAAGAGGTGAGTTGTCTAACATTCTACTTTAAAGGCCCAATGCAGCCGTATTTATATCAATGTCAAACAATTCCTGGGTAACAATGAAGTACCTTACTGTAATGGATTGTCCATTGCTTTTTAGAATTTAGCTAGGATTTTCATGGGAGTGGTCTTATTGGGAAGGGGAAAACTGAAACTAGCTGTTATTGGCAGAGAAGATTGGAACTCTTCGTTATTGGTCTATTAACCTATTGATCTCACGATGATGTCACCATGGAAAGCAGAAACTCCCACACTTGCAAAACCTGCTGATTTAGAAGGTCCTGTGTAGATTGTATTTTCAACCAGCAACTATCAGGAAAATAACACTGATCAAATGTTTTCATACTTTTACAGAGTTAGTTTTATAAAACATAGGACAAAAACATGTTGAGTGCACTGGGCCTTTAAATACACACCAACCATACTGCTCTGTAGATGTTGCTTTGATATAAAGCATTAGAATAATACAATATAAGCGATTTCGCAGGTGTGTATCCAAAGCAACTTACGATACAGTGAGTGCTTACATTTCAGTTTATGTGACCCCAGCAGGAGTGAAACCCACGACCCTTGCATTGCTGTGCGCGTTGTCACACAGTGCTACATGTTCACATCTGTTTCTCACCATACAAACACACTCAAATGTCTCTTCACCACCATAAATGTGTCTTTTTTCAGCGGGTTGGTTCAGCAGGAGCCAAATCTGCGGGAAGCTTCAAAGTTTCAAATGAAATGGGGAGGGAGGGTTTTTTTTGCCTGGGCACTGTGCCCAGGTTAATGGGGCCAAAATGTTGACGTAAGAAAGCTTCCAAAAAAGTAAATAAATACATACAGCCAAAATATTAATTCGGAATCAATCATTTCTTTCCATATACACATTTTATATCCATATTAATATAATCCATGTTTTTATAATCCAAGTTTTTCTGTAGAAAGTGTAGTTAATCACCCACAGACTGGTTTATAATAATGGACTATTCCACCCTGACAGAGTTCACGTGCATTGTTTCACGCGATTTGATTGCAAATGTGACTTTCATTGACATTAAGCTGCAGCAATGAGTCGCTGTCAGAGTGGGCAGAGAAAAGAAAAAGAAAGCAGGAAGATTTAATTTGAACAGAAAAAGTGACCTTAAGTTAACACATTTCTTTAGTAAAAAGACAGTGCTGCTGATAATACCGCCATCGCCGTGGAGGCAGAGGACTGGAAGGGAAACCTGCTGAAGTGCCTATAGAAAATCTACACATCCTTGAACACTCTTCACATTTGGCTGCCTTGATGAAGGAAAAAGGAAACCGCACACTGCTCTTGGTTGTATCACTGATATTTAATAAGCTTACGTATCGGCCTCACGGCCTTCGTCAAAGCTCTCAATTGCTCAGATGTGCGAGTGCCTTTTGAACATTTGGCTGCCTTTAATGTGATTTGTTTCCTACAGATCTACAGAACCTACTCCACATTTTCAAAGTGGAAAATAAGTTATAGAACATTTTCCTATACATCTGGCAGTCAGTTAATACTTGGTGGAAGCACCCTTAACAGCCAGTACAGCTGTGGATCATTTGGAATAAGATTCTACCAACTTTTAAGGCAACATACAACACAGTATAGCGAGATCCACCGTATTTAACAATGGCAAGGTGACTAGGAATATGGTCGAATACAAACAGTGTAGTTATTCCCTCCGTAAGGCAATCAAACAGCCAAACGTCAGTACAGAGACAAAGTGGCGTCGCGATTAAACGGCTCAGACACGAGACGTATGTGGCAGGGTCTACAGACAATCACAAAGGGAAAAGCAACCACGTCGCGAACACCAACGTATTGCTCCCGGACAAGCTAAACACTTTCTTTGCCCGCTTTGAAAATTACACAGTGCCACCGACGCGGCCCGCTGCCAAAGACTGTGGGCTCTCGTTCTCCGTGGCCACCTTGAGTAAGACATTTAAGCATGTTAACACTCGCAGGGCTGTCAGCCCAGACGACATCCCTAGCCGCGTCCTCAGAGCATGCGCAAACCAGCTGGCTGGGGTGTTTACGGACATATTCAATCTATCCCTATCCCAGTCCGCTGTCCCCACTTGCTTCAAGATGTCTACCATTGTTCCTGTACCCAAAAAAGCAAAGGTAACTGAACAAAATGACTATGACTAGTGCTTTGAGAGGCTAGTTAAGGATCATATAACCTCTACCTTACCTGGCACCCTAGACCCACTTCAATTTGCTTACCGCCCCAATAGATCCACAGATGATGCACTCACCATTGGACTGCACACTGCCCTATCCCATCTGGACAAGAGGAATACCTACGTAAGAATGCTGTTCATTGACTATAGCTCAGCCTTCAACACCATAGTACCCTCCGAGCACATCATTAACCTTGAGTTCCAAACTGCCTCTGGAAGCAACGTTAGCACAATAACTGTTTGTCAGGAGCTTCATGAAATGGGTTTCCATGGCAGAGCAGCCGCACACAAGCCTAAGATCCCCATGTGCAATGCCAAGTGTCGGCTGGAGTTACGTAAAGCTTGCCTCCATTGGACTCTGGAGCAGTGGAAACGCTTTCTCTGGAGTGATGAATCACGCTTCACCATCTGGCAGTCCAACGAATTAATCTGGGTTTGGCGGATGCCAAGATAACGCTACCTCCTATGCACCTTTGCATAGTGCCAACTGTAAAGTTTGGTGGAGGAGGAATAGTGATCTGGGGCTGTTTTTCATGGTTCGGGTTAGGCCCCTTTCAGTGAAGGAAAATCTTAACGCTACAGCATACATTGACATTCTAGACTATTCTGTGCTTCCATATTTTGTTTCAACAGTTTGGGGAAGGCTCTTTCCTGTTTCACTATGACAATGCCCCCATGCACAAAACAAGGTCCATACACATATGGTTTGTCGAGAATGGTGTGGAAGAACTTGACTGTCCTGCACAGAAACCTGACCTCAACCCCATCGAACACCTTTGGGATAAATTGGAACACAAATTTTGGATTGAGATATTTGACAAGCAGCATTACTTTTGGTAATATAGTGTATATATACAGTGCATTCTGAAAGTATTCAGACTCCTTGACTTTTTCCACCTTTTGTTACCTTACAGCCTTATTCTAAAATTGATTAAATATACAGTACCAGTCAAAGGTTTTGACACACCTACTCATTCCAGGGTTTTTATTTATTTGGACTATTTTCTACATTGTAGAATAATAGTGAAGACTTCAAAACTATAAAATGGCACATATGGAATCATGTAGTAACCAAAAAATAGTTGGGCCATTGGTGTTACGAGTGCACTGAGAGTCGGGAAGCAAGTACAGGTAGTATGTGTTTTAATAAATAAACAAGACACAAACAACGCACCGACATGAAAACAAAGTCAATAACACCTGAGGATAGAGCCACGGGGAGTGACAGATATAGGGCAGATAATCAAGGAGGTGATGGGAGTCCAGGTGAGTGTCATGAGGCGCTGGTGCGCTTGACGATGGTGACAGGTGTGCGGGATAATCAGCAGCCTGATGACCTAGAGGCCGGAGAGGGAGTTGATGTTTTAACCAGGCTTCTTTCTTTTCACTTTGTCATGCAGGCCAGTAATATGGACTGAATGCAACATTGTTGATCCCTTTGTTTTTTCAAGTATTGTGGTGGCAGCATCATGTTATGGATATGCTGGTCACCGGCAGGGACTGGGGAGTTTTCTGCGGGACAATTACACATAGTTTTATGCAAAAGACACTCCAGAATGGCTTTCCGATTAGGTGTTGAGTGTTCGTGAGTGGTCTAGTCTCAGTCCTGACTTAAATCTGCTTAAAATAAAATCAGAGACAAGGTTTAAATATCGCTGTCCATCAATGATCCCCAACCAAACTTGCTGAGCCTGAGCAATTTTGAGGAGAAAAAAACGGTGGATCTATTATGCCCTGAGAGTTGTGCAAAGTTGAATCTTAATTAAAATGATTCACAGTTGCAATGGCTGCGTCCACCTAGTAGTAACTCTGTGGTGTGGAGCCCATGATATATTAGTTTGACATTTATCTTAATTGAAACATTTTTCTATAACTTTCTTTTGTTTTGAAAATGCGTAGAAGGTTGTGTAGATCTGTAGGAAACAAATTCAATTAAATTTTAAGCCAGAAAAATTAGATTTTTTTTTTAAGGCGGTGTAGAATTTCTATAGGCACTGTATCTGATGTTGTCTGGCCAAAAAGAGTACGGCATGTCATACTCTTTTTGACCAGACAGCATCTGATAAATGGGCTACATATAGTAAGACAGAGGGGCGCTGTTTCGGTCACTCAGGTTCTTTCTCCTGTGAGACAGTTTCAGCCACTGGGTGCACAGGGTGCACAGTTCACGGTTCGGTTACTGGAATTATTTTTTGATGAACTTGCGAAGGCAACCTACTTTTTGAAGTGATTTATTTGACAATCAGATGAAAACATCATGACTGGTTGTGCTCATGACACATTTTAAAGATATTGCAACCATGTCTTTAATATAAAACCAATTTTAAAAAGTTGTACATAGGAGAGGGGGTGAGGGGTCTATAGGGGGTTTATAGAAGGTTTTATAAAAGGAAACAGCACATCAGAAACACCTCCGTCCAGCCATCCGTCAACAACACTGAAATTGGCTGCTTTTGGAGATCATACAATGTGTACTCAGATTGTAGAACCAAAGGTCTGTGGGCGTGTGTCTGTTTCTATCAGGTCCAGCAGGAGATCCATATGAGGTGGCTGAGGTGGCAGGATAACAGCTACGGTGTGGTACTGCCCGGTGCCAAGGGTAGTCAGATGGACACACCGTTCTAGTGCTCTTCATCCACCTCTCCTCTTCCTCTCCAACCTCTGTGTTTTTAACGAGTGTCTTTCGTCGAGGGGTTGGAATAAAGCGGAAGACAAGATTCCATTGGATATCTGTTTACATCGGACAATAAAGTAATGTTCTTCTTCTCCTTCCTGTGACCTCCACACATTGATAATGTACTTTTAGGAGCGACTGCTGTACATTGTGTCCTTGAAACCTAATATGTCCTCTCCTCTCTCCTCACAATCTCATTTCTAAAGGGACCACCATTGAGCTCATCCATTGTGTCCAGCTCGAGTTTAACTGTTTGGCGCATTGTGAAATTCTCCTCCTCCTCCTCTTCGACTCAGCATCATCTACGGTTTTGTTACATTGAAGAACAATGGAAGTCTATCTCTGTGTAGCTCTGGTCCAGGGCCTTACCTTACGTTCTCTGTGGTACTACACCACGTTTTATGTGTTTTTAGCAAGTCAATATGATTGACCTTCTACTGGAAAATATATGGTTTTATGTATTAAACGTGCCCCCTGTTTTTCAGGTTTTATTAGAATATTATCTTATGATGTGTGTGTTGCATTCTGTGTTTTAGTGCCTTTTTGTTTGTGTACTTCTCTCTTTTGTGTGTGTGTGTGTGTGTGTGTGTGTGTGTGTGTGTGTGTGTGTGTGTGTGTGTGTGTGTGTGTGTGTGTGTGTGTGTGTGTGTGTGTGTGTGTGTGTGTGTGTGTGTGTGTGTGTGTGTGTGGCCATTGCTCCAATGCCATAGATTCTGTATGTAGTATTAGGTCCCCTTGAGGTCCTTTGATATGGCTTTTTGTGGCTATTGACCATAAGCAGGAGAAACACACTGCAGGATAGAAATTCATTCGCCTCTAGCTGTGAAATGGGGCCATTTCTACTATGAAAATAAATATGACTACACGTGCAATGCAGATACCATGCCAACTGCATTGTGTGCTGATGTTGAATTTTTTTTCTACTTAGGGTCAAATGATGTTTGAATAAAGCTGTGTGCTTTAACGTAGGCTGAATGTGATGCATAATGAAACAGAATTTTAAACATAAGAATGTGTTGTCTCTTGAAATAAAGCTACATTTATACTTGAACAGGCTACTGTATTTGCAAGGATCGATGGTGTCTGCTAAGAGTATCAATCTCACTGCCTTCAAGTGGGGATTCGTATTGCAAGACAATTTACGACAATTCTACAACCTATCTGAAGTGAGCTGGGTCTTTCCAGGAAATGAGTGCCTTTTAGCATCCCTTTATGTTAAGTAATAAATGTGTACCAATATTGAATTTTAAAAGCCTGTTACATTGATGGAAGTGCCCTTTACTATAAACCACAGTTTTATGAAGCTTGCATTCAATTCAGGCTTTAGTTTAGTTTCACTTGCACTTATTCTAAATGCTAACGTTTTAGCATTTGTGACACAAATCCCATCCAAGTCCTGGTACCGACATTAGCATTTTTTTGCGCATCATATTCAAATCATCCAAAAGTATCTAAAATTGATAGTGAAGCTCCACAAAGTCACTTATAGAGAGATTTGAACATGATGTGCA
Source organism: Oncorhynchus clarkii lewisi (assembly GCF_045791955.1). Lineage (NCBI taxonomy): Eukaryota > Metazoa > Chordata > Actinopteri > Salmoniformes > Salmonidae > Oncorhynchus > Oncorhynchus clarkii. Next base: position 54,431,179 of record NC_092151.1, on the reverse strand, counting down.
AAGACGTGTGTAATATCAGTACCATGACTTTCATTAGATTTGTGCACAAATGCTAAAAAGTTTGCATTTGGAAACAGTGCCAGGGAAACTAAACCACAGCATGGATTTCTGTCAAACCTTGTCCATAGACTGTTTACATGGTAAGGAAACTAATGTGAACTTTGTAATTTGGGTGAACTATGCCTTTAAGATGAAATCTTCAATCAGTCAACAGTGAACCCTGTTACTTTATTTGGCACTTCATAGTATTGTTTATTTTATTAACCACTGTGTGGCCAAACACGACTCCAACACCACCATTAAGTTTTCTGCTGACACAACAGTGATAGGCCTGATCACCGACAACGATGAGACAGCCTATAGGGAGGAGGCAGTTTGGTGCCAGGACAACAACCTCTCCCTCAATGTAAGCAAGACAAAGAAGCTGATCGTGGACTACAGGAAAAGGCGGGCCAAACAGGCCCCCATTAACATCGACGGGGCTGTAGTGGAGAGGGTCGAGAGTTTCAAGTTCCTTGGTGTCCACATCACCAACGAACTATCATGGTCCAAACATACCAAGGCAGTTGTGAAGAGGGTACAACAAAACCTTTTCCCCCTCAGGAGACTGAAAAGATTTGGCATAGGTCCCCAGAGCCTCAAAAGGTTCTACAGCTGCACCATCGAGAGCATCCTGACCGGTTGCATCACCGCCTGGTATGGCATTTGCTCGTTATCTGACTGTAAGGCACTACAGAGGGTAGTGCAAATGGCCCAGTACATCACTGGGGCCAAGCTTCCTGCCATCCAGGACCTATATAATAGGCGGTGTCAGAGGAACGCCCATAAAACTGTTAGAGACTCCAGTCACCCAAGTTATAGACTGTTTTCTCTGCTACCGCATGGCGAGCGGTACCGGAGCGCCAAGTCTAGGACCAAAAGGCTCTTCAACAGCTTCTACCCCCAAGCCATTCGACTGCTGAACAATTCATAAAATTCGCCACCAGACAATTTACATTGACATTGCCCCCACCTACATGTACAGATTACCTCAACCCCTGCACACTGACTCGATGCCTCATTATTGTTAAAATTAGGTGAAATCAAAAGTTTGTTATGACCAAGTTATACTTCTTAAAAGGCACCGAATTGTTGGAATGACCCAGCTGGCAACCGGAGAGTTGCTGGCATCAACATATCAGGGGCTGCATACTGCCGTTGTGCCCTTGAGCAAGGGACCTAAGCCCTAACTGCCCATGGGTCTTTGCTTTGGGGCGCTGCTCTGAGACTTACCCTCGCTGTAGGCCCACTTCTGATGTAGGGTGTATTGTGCAAGCAACCCAACAGTTAGATCAATACATATATATTATATTCTAATAAATTGAAATGCTATTTTATCCTACCAATGTTTTCTGCCGCGCTCTCGGCATAACTCCCTTTCCACACTATAGTTTATGACCTCAATCAAAGTTCAGACAGGGGACGCCGCGCCCTCAGGCAGCACTCAGAAGGAGAGCGATTTAGCTTGTTGTTCCTCCACTGCGGTTTGGGATTTAAGGAATGGGAAGTATAGAATTCCTGGACAGGATGTGGAGGAGTACAGCACAGCCCCTTACGTCGCGTTGCTGGATTGGTTTTTGAGGAAAGACAACTCCACACTATTTATCCCGCATCTGGAGGAGACCGTGGAAGAAACGCGTAAATTGAAACCTCGCTCATCCAGTGGACCCAAATCGACTTTATCTGTTACTGGTAAGCAACTTTATTTGATTGCATGTTTTGCTTTCTCAATACATGTCAATTTCAAACGCATTTACATGGTGCGATCTGGGATAATAACTAAATACGACTGTAACTGTAGGTTATGAATTCACGTCTGATCCGCAGTTATTGGAAGTTTTGTAGGACACTTCTTGTTATTAGGCTATAGTCTATGGGTGTCGGGCAGGACATCGTATTTGGACTGCTATACCTTGAAGAGATGCGTGAAGATGGTGCGCAAACGCGTTCCAAACTAGAAACAGCGGGAGGGATAATTTATTTCTGGGCATGGGCATTCAGAATAGAAAAGGCAAAGTTATTATTACGCACACAGTTTGAAATACTTTTCCATTCCATTGCTTCACGCCAGACGCACCTTAAGTGGAAACACGTTTATTTTCTTCTGGATAGTGACGCGGGCGTGTCATGGAGAAAAAACAAGAACGGAAGATGGTTAATAACAGGGTCTACTCTGCTGTCTCTTCATCTAGCTTTGTAGCCAGTGTTACATGTCTAGACATGATGTCTGTAAACCTAACCCCAGCAGTTTAAATGGGTCGAATCTCTTGTCTGCTCAGCTCAGCTGTTGGTTGTTGTATTCCATAGTATGGAGGGAGCCCCTTAGGGGTCATGGTCATTTTTTATTCGTTCCCTCAATATCAAAAAAAAAAAAAAGTGTTCCCTCAATAATTTCCTCAATATAAAAATGTGTTCCCTCAATTTATGAATTTGTTCCCTCTGACCTCAGCTGCAGAATTCGAGTGCATGTCCATGTCATGCATTGATCAGAGTTAATTGAATTCTACTTCAATCTGGATGTGAAATACAAATATCTTCTTAAATGTTTGAATGTATTATTGAGATAATCTCGTTCATTTACATACTTTTTACTCCCTTTTCAGAACCATGATTGATATGGCTGACTTGATGAATGATAGTTCAAATGACAAGCTACTCTTGATTCCTTGTGGGTTTGTGTAGCCTGTCTCTATAAGAAAAGCATTCACATTATGTACAATCAGTGGTGGAAAAAGTACCTAATTGTCATACTTGAGTAAAAGTAAATATACCTTAATAGAAAATGACTCAAGTAAAAGTGAATACACCCAGTAAAATCCTACTTGAGTAAAAGTCTAAAAGTATTTGGTTTTAAATGTACTTAAGTATCACAAGTACATGTAATTGCTAAAATATACTTAAGTAAGTAAAAGTGCAAATCATTTCAAAATCCTTATATTAAGCAAACCAGATGGCACCATTTTCTTGTTTTTTTAATTTATGGATAGCCAGCGGCACACTCTAACACTCAGACATCATCATTTACAAACAAAGTATGTCTTTAGTAAGTCTGCCAGATCAGAGGCAGTAGGGATGACCAGGGATGTTCTCTGTTTAGCGAGTCCGCCAGATCAGAGGCAGTAGGGATGACCAGGGATGATCTCTTGAGAAGTGTGTGAATTACAAAAATGTTCTGACCTGCTAAGCATTCAAAATGTAATGAGTAAAAAGTACATACATTTCTTTAGGAATGTAAATGAAGTAAAAGTACAAGTTTATGCTGAAAGACAAATATAAAGAAAATATATATCGTAAAGTACAGATACCCGCAAAAAAACGACTTAAGTAGTATTTTCAAGTATTTTTACTTAAGTACTTTACATCACTGTGTGCAATGACGGTCCCATTCCCACTTCCCAGCTAGCACATAACATTCTGAGAACCATATGTCTCTTAGAGCTTGTTGAGTGGGTGGTTGTCCTATGGTTAGTTTGCATACAACCTTCCCATAACATTCCCTACAGGTTTTTGTTATGGTTCTATTTAAAGTCGTGTTCTCAGAACGTTAAGAAACAGCGTTGTTCCGTGGGAAGTACTTAAGCATAATGTTTCCTCATGGTTCTATTTAAAGTAATGTTCTCAGAACATTAAGAAAACTTTCCATAAAAACCACAAGAAATCATTGGTAACGTTCAAAGAACGTTCTAAGAATGTCATTTCAAAAATATATACCTTCCGTTCTCAGGATCAACAAAACTCTCTGTCCTCTGTCTTGTAATCTCAATGAGTGCTTGTTTCCTTTGCAATAAGGTATGTTGGAAAATACTCAAATGAACAGCTTTGTTTGAGTATAAAAAAAAAACATGGTATGGAAGCACCATTCTGGTGGTGCAACGGACTAATTCAATGGATAGAGAGCAGACGATCATAGTTTTGAATCTCACTGACGCTGTGCCACAATAAATAATACATGTGTTTGCATGATTAATGCCCAAGCAAATTCATTTCAAAGTGTCCTATCTGTGCTTGGAGAAAACAGTTAACTTAATCTAGCAGGGTAATTAAAAATGTTAATGAAACATGCTCTCTATAACGTTATTTAATGACCTTCAAATAACCTAGAATTTCCGTTCTCAGAACGTCAATAAAACCTCCCAGGTTCAGTGAACCATAGAAAAACATTCTCAGAACCTTGCTGCAACCTAAAAATGTACATTCCCAGAAAAGGCTAAATGTTCACTTCAGTATTCAGAATGTTTTAAAAAAAACGTTCAGTTCTAACAGTCAGAAAACGTATGGCTTCTTTCCCAGAACCAATGGGAAACCAAAAATGTAAGTTCCCACAACTTCCAAGGAACCAAATGTGCTGGATTGGCCGATAGACTAACATATTGCAGCCTTAATGTAATTCTCCTCACTGGGCATCAACGTTGTTTACACGTAATTTCAATTAAATTACTTTGAACCAACGTGGAATAGACGTTAAATTGACGCCTGTTCCCAGTGGGTATTTAGGTAATTACATGCTTCAAATGGTGATGATCACTAACCATTCAATAGCTTATTTCCATTTTCAGTGTTTTCCTATGCCTCTGAATCAAAAGGGCAAACATTAGTAACAGTTCTTTAGATACCTACCCTGGCAATTAGTTAATTTCCCAGTGAACGCATTGTCATCACAACAAAGCAAATAGCTTTAGTTATGAACAAAGAGCCAGAGCCACTTTAAACCATCTTTCTATGCCTGGTAGGCTATGTTCACCTGGCTATAGCGCAGGGATGAGTGGGCATCATTTCATCTATTAACACCGAAGCCTCTTGGAAATGAAGCACAAAAAATGTCAATGCCTTTCCTTTCTGCCTCCTATGAGTCATATGCACGATTGTGAACATAAGCACATCCAGGAGCTTGGCTGCGCCATGTTTTGCTGGACGTACAGTACCATTTGAAAAGTTTGGACACACCAACTCATTCAAGGGTTTTTCTTTATTTTCACTATGTTCTACATGGTAGAATAATAGTGAAGACATCACAACTATGAAATAACACATATGGAATCATGTAGTAACTAAAAAAGTGTTATAAACAAAGCAAAATATATTTTATATTTGAGATTCTTCAAGGTAGCCATAATTTGCCTTGATGACAGCTTTGCACACTCTTGGCATGCTCTCAACCAGCTTCACCTGGAATGCTTCTCCAACAGTCTTGAAGGAGTTCCCACATATGCTGAACACTTGTTGGCTGCTTTTCCTTCACTCTGCGGTCCAACTCATCCCAAACCATCTCAATTGGGTTGAGGTCGGGTGATTGTGGAGGCCAGGTCATCTGACGCAGTACTCCATCAATCTCCTTTGTGGTTAAATAGCACTTTACACAGCACGGAGATGTGTTGGGTCATAGTCCTTTTGAAAACATATGATAGTCCCACTAAGTGCAAACCAGATGGGATGGCGTATTGCTGCAGAATGCTGTGGTAGTCATGCAGGTTAAGTGTGTCTTGAATTCTAAATAAATCACCCCCACACCATCACACCTCCTCCGCCATGCTTCACACATGGGAACCACACATGTGGAGATCATCCGTTCACCTACTCTGCGTCTCACAAAGACACGGCGGTTGGAACCAAAAATCTCAAATTTGGACTCATCAGACCAAAGGACAGATTTCCACCGGTCTAAAGTCCTTTGCTCATGTATCTAGGCCCAAGCAAGTCTCTTCTTCTTATTGGGGTTCTTTAGTAGTGGTGTCTTTGCAGCAATACAATCATGAAGGCCTGATTCACGCAGTCTCCTCTGAAGAGTTGATGTTGAGATGTGTATGTTACTTGAACTCTGTGAAGCATTTATTTGGGCTGCAATTTCTGAGGCTCGTAACTCTAATGAACTTATCGTCTGCAGCAGAGGTATCTCTGGGTCTTCCTTTCCTGTGGCGGTCCTCGTGAGAGCCAGTTTCATCATAGCGCATGATGGTTTTGCGACTGCACTTGAAGAAACTTTGAAAGTACTTGACATTTTCCAAATTGACTGACCTTCATGTCATTTCTCTTTGCTTATTTGAGCTGTTCTTGCCATAATATGGACTTGGTCTTTTACCAAAGAGGACTATCTTCTGCATACCACCCCTACGTTATCACAACTGATTGGCTCAAACGTATTAAGAAGGTAAGACATTCTTTAAACTAACTTTTAACAAGGCACACCTGTTAATTGAAATGGGATTCCAGGTGACTACCTCATGAAGCTGGTTGAGTGTATGCCAAGTGTGTGCAAAGCTGCCATCAAGGCAAAGGGTGGCTACTTTGAGGAATCTCAAATATAAAATATATTCTGACTTGTTTAACACTTTTCTGGTTACTACATGATTTCATATCTGTTATTTCATAGTTTTGCGCCGATCACAGCCGGTTGTGATACAGCACGGGATAGAACCAGGGTCTGTAGTGACGCCTCTAGCACTGAGATGCAGTGCTTTAGACCCCTGCACCAGTCGACCTTATGAATCGGAGGCATATGAAAAATTTGAAACTGAAAATAAGCTATTGAATGGTCAGTGATCATCACGATTTGAGGCATGTAATTAACTAAATAGAATCACATTTAGGCTGCGATATGTTATCGACCAGGTGGGACCATCATGGCAGCCTACATAAGGAGAATGCCATGGCCTCTCGAGTGGCGCAGCGGTCTAAGGCACTGCTTTGCAGTGCTAGTGGCATCACTACAGATCCGGTTTCGATCCCGGGCTGTGTCGCAGCCAGCACACAACTGGCCCAGCGTTAGGGGAGGGTTTGGCCGGCTGGGATGTCCTTGTCCCATCGCGCTCTATTGACTCCTTGTGGCAGCCAGGCGCAGCGCACGCTGACTTTGGTCGCCAGCTGTACGGTGTTTCCTCGGACACATTGGTGGTGCTGCTGGCTTCCGGGTTAAGCGAGCAGTGTGTCAAGAAGCAGTGCGGCTTGGCGGGGTCGTGTTTCAGAGGACGCATGGCTCTCGACCTTCGCCTCTCCCGAGTCCGTACGGGAGTTGCAGCGATGGGACAAGAGACTCTAACTACCAATTGGGGAGAAAAAGGGGTAAAAAGTACCACACAAAAATATAAAAATACAGAATGTGGTTTCTAGGCCTATTTATTACACATGATGATCGGTACGATAATGAATCAATGTGTATATAAAGCATGAGCTATTCATAAACATTGATCATATGTATTAGTATGCCTATATGTCACCCCCATCCCCCCCAAAAAAAGTTGACTATGTTTTGAAAAGTGACTTTATTACTATTATTATGATTGGTATTCTGCAGTCTAATTAACCCAATCACCTGTCTACCTCTTTCCTTCTGTGTGTCAAGTTGTTGCCCTGCCTGTGATGTATTAAACTCTCCATCTTCCCCATAGGGTCAGGAGAGGATGCCACGCCCTCAGACTCACCTTCTGGTGCTGCTGGCAGCGATATGTGTGGCAGAGCCCTTTACCACCCCCAATGGCAGCGACAACGAGGTCCTGAAACACACAGAGGCGTCACTCACCAAGAGCCAGGTCAGTGACTGTCTGTGTGTCTGGGACCCTCTTCCACATCAGGGCCAGAGTTTGCTAGGCTGGTTAAACCAGACTGAACATGGCGCTGAACATGGTGAAAAGTTTCTTCATTAAAGCAATGTTAGAACATTATTGTCTGTCAAGACATTTGAAGTCGACTGAAGCTAAATCCTAAACCCTGGGCGCCAGGCTGATGAATCTGTGGGAAACTGTTGAATTAAGATTTTAAGTGAAGTGATGCGACATGTTGCGCAGTGACTTGGTTGTCAACGTTTTCTCTGCGGCTTTTCATGCGCTGAGTAAAGCATATCACCCGATACTCTCCTGCTTTTTGAGTTGAAGTGGTGCGAGTCATTTTGAGTAGACCTATTCCTTTCTTCCTCTCTTTTCAGAACCTAGAGATTGAGAACGCCATTGGGAACTTTAGCAGAACCGAGCAGGGGGGTGGACCAGCCGCAAGTGAGTGTCTCAAGATATTGAGCCTATTATTATGTTGTTGTTGAATACTGAGCATCTGTAATCTTCTTGTCGATCTTATTTTCCTTCTGTCTCTCTCTACCGCTCTCTCTGCCACCCGCCTTTCCCCTCCACTTACTGCATCTCCGTATTCTCCTCTGATCCATCTCTTTCTCCTCAGCCCCGGCAGCCTCGTTCAACACCACATCTACCCAAGCCCCAGCTCCTACCCGCACAACTCAGTGCCCAGGTAATCAGGTAGTGTTGGTGGGCAGCGAGGGCTGTGGATGCCCTGTTGGCATGGTGAATGTTGCAGGAGAGAACTGCACCTGCCCTGTGGGTTACACTCTGCAGCGAGCAGCAGGGTGCCTTGGTGAGTCCATAGACATGTACTAGAAAGCTCCTATTACTTCCAAATGGTGAAAGCCCTCAATGGCACTGCCAACATGCTTTGGTCCAAGTGCACCCTCTGTCTAACTCAGTAAAGAGCAGACCCCTACAGTGCGCGAGTGGCATGGTCTGTGCCACTTTTAACATGGAATCTACTGTGCTGCTCTTTTAAATTGCATCTCTCGTTCTGTATCAGATGTAGATGAGTGTAAAGGGGAGGGGCCAGGGCCATGCAGTCTCCATGCCGACTGCACAAACACACCCGGCTCATACCTGTGCAAATGTCTCCGTGGTTACCTGATGGGTGCAGGAGGATGCCAAGGTGAGTGTGTGTGTGGTTTTAGAGTTATATGATATTCTCTGTGTGTTTGTGTGCTTATTCATGTGTGTGTTTCAGATATTGATGAGTGTGCTCTAGCTGAAGTGACCGGGCTGCAGGCGTGTGGGTCTGGGGCAGACTGCAGGAACACCCTTGGATCCTTCTCATGTTTCTGTCCAGTTGGATATGTTATGGCTCTTGACGGACACAGTTGTGTGGGTGAGGTCTTTGTTACATGAGGGAACATTATCTGTGTGTGTGGACGTGTTTAAGGATACTTGTGGAGACCAGAAGTCCCAACAAACATTTGACCAACTGGGGACATCTTCTAGGCCCTACAAAGTCAAATGCTATTTCTAGGGGGTTTAGGGTTAAGGTTAGTATTAATGTCTGAATTGTGTGTCCACAAGGTCAGTTGTGCAAGACTGTATGTGTGTGTGTGTGCACTTTTTTAGATATTGATGGGTGAATGATAGAAAATGATATATGTATATTTGTCTCAGACGTTGATGAGTGCAGCTTTGAGGAGCAGTGTCGCAGGGAGCTGGGGAACGTGTGTGTGAACACCCCTGGTAGCTTCGTGTGTCAGTGTCAGCCTGGCTTCAGAGCAGAGGTCCCAGCCTGCATCGGTGAGTTCTCTTGTGGTTGCTGTCATTGTTTCAGTATGTGCCAATCTTATTCAGACTGACGCTGACAATGTAATTCAATTGTAATTAATTAGTTTTGTGAACGGATCAGATTGTCCGAAGCGTCGAACACAGACGGTTGGCATAAAATGAACAGACCAGGGGCAGTGGTTCCTTTTCCTTTGTATCGTTTTACTAAAACGGGCCTTCTCTCGCCCGACAACATAACTCCAGTACAAGGAACGTCCAGCGTTGAAACACCAGCGTAACAAAACAAATAAACAGAAACTAAGACGTTGACCAAAAGGCCGTGGCTGAAAAAGAAAGCAAAACAACAAACGGCTACTCCTGTCTTAGACTATCGTCGACCCGTAACAGTTCCAGGGGGACCCTTTCTCTCTACCTAAAGCCTTGCCGCAGTTAACAGAGAGACAAGGTGCCCAGTCACAGAAGCTTTCTCTGAGGTAGGAAAAACCGAACACCCTCACAGGTCCCCGTCTCTACTCTCAATCCTCCCCCAGCTCCTCTCCTGGCACACCGATATAGGAGGAAGGCACAAAACAATTAGTGGGCCCAGCTGTGTACTAATTGGCTTTTCACTGAGTACCTGTCCCCTGAGGAGGGTGCTGTCGTGTCGTCTTCCTCCGGCTGGTCATTGAACTCTCACAGTATATTAAAGGCCCAGTGGAGTGTCTTTTTCAGTATATATTATATACATTCCCACTCTATGAGGTTTGAATAATACTGTGAAATTGTAAAAATGATGATAATGGCCTTTTAGTGTAAGAGCTGTTAAGTGTCCAAACCTCTCTGCAGCAAAACGGCTACTTTTCAGTTTTCCCCTCCCCACTCAGACCACTCCCAGAGAGTCCCAGCAAATTCTTGCTTGAGAAAGAGTTAGGTAATACTAGTTAGGTAATACTGTTAGAATACCACATGGTACCATCAGTTAGGTAATACTGGTAGAATACCACATGATACCATCAGTTAGGTAATACTGTTAGAATACCACATGGTACCATCAGTTAGTTGTTACTGTTATAATACCACATGATACCATCAGTTAGGTAATACTGTTATAATACCACATGATACCATCAGCTAGTTGTTACTGTTATAATACCACATGGTACCATCAGTTAGGTAATACTGTTATAATACCACATGATACCATCAGTTAGGTAATACTGTTATAATACCATATGATACCATAAGTTAGTTGTTACTGTTATAATACCACATGATACCATCAGTTAGGTAATACTGTTATAATACCATATGATACCATCAGTTAGGTAATACTGTTATAATACCATATGATACCATAAGTTAGTTGTTACTGTTATAATACCACATGATACCATCAGTTAGGTAATACTGTTATAATACCATATGATACCATCAGTTAGGTAATACTGTTATAATACCACATGATACCATCAGTTAGGTAATACTGTTATAATACCATATGATACCATAAGTTAGTTGTTACTGTTATAATACCACATGATACCATCAGTTAGGTAATACTGTTATAATACCATATGATACCATAAGTTAGTTGTTACTGTTATAATACCACATGATACCATCAGTTAGGTAATACTGTTATAATACCACATGATACCATCAGTTAGGTAATACTGTTATAATACCACATGATACCATCAGTTAGGTAATACTGTTATAATACCATATGATACTCGTATGATAATGTGTCACTATTGTTGTCTCTTGCTTGGCACTTGAGGTTTTGTCATCTCAGCTAGGTTTGTTGGCAATGGTATCGCAGTGTTAAAATTACTCCAAATTATGAAAATAAATGATTTTAACTTTATTATTGTAAGAATTATAAATGAATGATGCAGATACAAATGTTATAGCCTTGAGGTCCAGTAGAGGACCAAATAAGTTGTAAACAGATATAATCTGGGCACCATTAGATTGTTCAGATGTTTCGAGAGGAACCGAATGGCCATGCACAAACATGGGTGTTACTGTAATTATTGGTTACGAACACTACCATTCAAAAGTTTGGGGTCACTTAGAAATGTCCTTGTTTTTGAAAGAGAAACACATTGTTTGTCAAATTGATCAGAAATACAGTGTACACTGTGTTAATGTTGTAAATGACAATTGCAGCTGGAAACGGCAGATTCAGCTGGAAACGGCAGAAATTGCCAAGAAACAACGCTGTGTACTACTCCCTTCACCGAACAGCGCAAACTGGCTCTAACCAGAATAGAAAGAGGAGTGGGAGGCCCCGGTGCACAACTGAGCAAGAGGACAAGTACATTAGAGTGTCTAGTTTGAGAAACAGACGCTTCACAAATCCTCAACTGGCAGCTTCATTAAATAGTACCCGCAAAACACCAGTCTCATCGTCAACAGTGAAGAGGCAACTCCGGGATGCTGGCATTCTAGGCAGAGTTACAAAGAAAAAGCCATATCTCAGACTGGCCAATAAAAAGAAAAGATTAAGATGGGCAAAAGAACACAGACACTGGACAGAGGAACTCTGCCTAGAAGACTAGCATCCCAGTTAGGTTATCATGTGTTGCGGGTATGATACTGTATTTGTGTCACTGTCCCAATACTTTTGGAGCTCACTGTATCGTCCTCCACTGTCCCTCCACTGTCCCTGTCCATAAATACCGGGCTCGAACCAGTGATCCTCTGCTCGCAAACACACGTGACCATCCTCCTTGAAAACATTACCAACCGTTTGAGCTATACCGAAGGTAGCAATTGGATAGCTCCATCGGCGACATTTCAAGCTAGCTGTGGAGTGAGTTTACGGTACATTCTTAACTCCGTTACATTAGCGTGTTAATAGCAGACCCTGCACAAGAATAATGGGTGTGCAGTAGGTTGTTAACGATATCAGCCAAATATGTTGGGTTGAAACATTTAAAACATCATTCCTAGCTAATTAGAAATGAGTAATTGGCAAATTGGCAAATTGGGGCTAATTTGAATGGGTGCCAACAGCAGATTCTGCCCTGAGAAGCTTCCGGTCTGTGGACCTATGGCTCACGGTTCACGCTGGATGCTTGATTTACTGGTCCTTTGGGGTCCATGCAGGACCACCCTAAAACTGACTTATCTTCTGAGATGTAAGTATTTCTTCATTGCTCTCTCTCTCTCTCTCTCTCTCTCACAGATGTGGATGAGTGTAAGGAAACTCCAGATGTGTGTGCTGGTCAGGGTGTGTGTGAGAACACTTTTGGGAGTTATAAGTGTGTCTGCCAAAGAGGTTACCGGGGCAATGGCACATACTGTGAAGGTAAGACGCAATGTCATTGCATAACAGAACTGAACATTTCTGTGGAAAATGTATTTTAGATTTAGAGAGTTTAATAGTCACAGGGTTGCAGATGGAATTTGATGTTGATTTGTTGACAATGACTTGTGTCCCCTCTCTCCCTCCCTCCTCTCTCTCTCTTTCTGTCTCTCTACTCCAGATGAGAATGAGTGTGCATCAGGGCGTCACGGTTGTGATACTAATGCTCGCTGTGGGAACATCATTGGCTCCTACTTCTGCCAGTGTTACCAGGGCTTCAATGGGGATGGCCTCTCTTGCTTCGGTGGGTGAGACAGAAGCAGATGGCTTGTGTGTGTGGACGTGTGTGGATGTCTGTGCGTGTGTGCTCAAGGTGTTGCTGTACATACCATTTTTTTACTGTGCTCTACTACAGTGTATTATTATGGGTGTATGTTTATTGCCATGGTTACAGATGTTGATGAATGTGCCCTGAGCAATGGTCACTGTGAGCACAACTGCACCAACGAGCCAGGAGGCTACAGCTGCCACTGTGGCATAGGCTACCAGCTAGCCCAGGATGGACACAACTGCTCAGGTAAACTACAGTACTGCACTGGTAAACTACAGTAATGCACTGGTAAACTACAGTACTGCACTGGTAAACTACAGTAATGCACTGGTAAACTACAGTAATGCACTGGTAAACTACAGTACTGTGCAGTAAACTACAGTACTACACAGTAAACTACAGTACTGCACTTGTAAACTACAGTACTGCACTGGTAAACTACAGTACTGCATAGTCAACTACAGTACTATGCAGTACACTACAGTACTATACAGTGCTGCACAGTAAACTACAGTACTACACTGTAAAATACAGTACTACACTGGTAAACTACAATACTACACAGGTTAAAGGTCCAATGCAGCTGTTTTTATCTCAATATCCAATCATTTCTGGGTAACAATTAAGTACCTTACTATGATTGTTTTCGATAAAAAAATGTAAAAAATTAAAACTATTGCTTCTTAACGAAGACCAATTTCTCAAGCAATCATTTTTCTAGGACTGTCTGGGTGTGGTCTGAGTGGGGAGGGATAAACTGAAAACTAGCCATTATGGCAGAGAGGTTTGAAACTCTCTTTCTTATTGGCCTGTTAACTAATTTACCACATGGGGATCTCACCATGTAAGGCCAAAACTCCCTCCCACCAAAACAGGATGACATTTCAGGCTGTCTTTTCAAACAGTTCTTACACTTAAAAGGGCAATATCATAGTTTTCACAATTTGACAGTATTATTCCAACCTCATAGTGTGGAAATATTTATAATACACAGGGAAATCACATTTTTCATTGCACTGTGCCTTTAACTACAATTCACCACAGGTTAACTACTGTACTGCACTGGTAAACAACAGTACTGAACAGGTCAACTACAGCACTGCACAATTACTAGAGTATTCTACTCCATGTACAGGTAAAGAGCATATAGCTATTAACACAGACAGACAGAATGCTCTCCTTTGTGTACTCATATAGAGTAAACTACCAGTAACATATATGGAGTACATAGCTAGTTAACTACCTACAGTACACTACAGAGCTAATGAATACGCACTAACCTGAATCTCCTCCCTGCCCTTGGTCCCCCAGACGTTGATGAGTGTGTGGTGCAGAACGGGACGTGTGAGCAGGTGTGCACCAACACGCAGGGCTCCTTCCTGTGTTCCTGCCGACCTGGCTACCAGCTTCATATCGACCGCCACAGCTGTGTAGGTCAGTAGTCAGTGGACCACTAAGATCCAGTTCAACCTTGTTCTGGCCCAGTTCTGCTACTGTAAAACCACCTCGGAAAAGCATAGTGTAGAGTAGGATGGTAATCTATCCAACTAGACAGTATGTTAGCAGTAAAGTAGTCAGCCTACACTCCCTAGAGGCTCAGTTTTTGAGAAATGCACTTTATTTTGCTTGTCATGTGTTTGTTTGATGCCGCTAACTGTAACACAATTAGTAATTGTGTGTGTGTGTGTGTGTGTGTGTGTGTGTGTGTGTGTTAGATATCGACGAGTGTAAGCTCCAGAACGGGGGCTGCTCCCACACCTGCACCAACACACCGGGGGGGCACACGTGTTCCTGTCCCGCCGCTCTACTGCTGCACTCGGACAATACCAGCTGTGTCAGTACGTCCCCCACCTTCGCCTCACCTCACCTCACTGTGTGTGTGTTTGTTTGAATTTGTCACGGTGCCTCACAAAGAAACCCAGACTGACCGTGTGCATGACTGCATCCTTATTTTTGACTATGTTGATGTGGTATTGTACTCCTGTCAACTTTCCATCAAGTGATTTCTTGCAGTGCTCCACAAAGAAACTCAGACCTACGTTTCCAAAAGTCGGCGTTTCAACACACACGAGAGTGTGTGTGGTGAGTGAGTGGATCAGGCCAGTGGTGTGTCTCTGCCCCGTGCGTGTCCCCTGTGTGCTATGTTGCGCCGTGTGTGCTTTCTCTCCTGGGTAGATGTGACCTCGTGCGACTTTAGGAGAGGCGGCTGTGACCACGTGTGTACTGTGCGCGCCGAGGGGCTTCTCTACTGTAGCTGCAGTGCCGGATGGCGACTGGGCAAGGACCTGAGGAGTTGTTTGGGTGAGAAAGTCTTCCTCTTTTTCCTTCCCTCTATTTCTCTTTCCTCTTGCTTTTTCCCTTCAAGGTCACCTGCTTCTTTATATATATATATATAAAAAAGAGAGAAAAAACTGTCCAGTCTATGAAAATATGTATGAGACATTTCCTTTACTTTGGGGTTAAAACAACAGGCTTATATGTACAGAACACCTCCAAATATGAACTTCCATGTCTCTGTTTCTCTACCCCTGACTTCTCCTTCTCTGTCTGGCTTACTGTCTATCTGCTTGTCTGACACTTGGCGGTCTCTCTCTGTCTCAGATGTGAATGAGTGTGGGGACTTCACTAACGGTGGTTGTGAGCAGCTGTGCCAGAACCACCCTGGTGGCTTTAACTGCAGCTGCGGGGAGGGCTATGTAGCTCGTACCGACGACCCCAGCAAGTGCCAACGTGAGTCTGCTGTGTGTCCCACTGCCTGAACTCTGAGAAGTACTATAACGAGTAAATGAACAGTAACTGAAAAAGCATATGTAATGGACAAAAGGACTGGTTTCTACTTATCATTCTATATTAGACTATTATATTTGTGTAGAGGCATCTACCACGATTATGTAGCCTAGGCAGTCGCTCGTGGCCGCTAGTTCTGCATCGTTTAGTAATATATACAGTATATTTGTTCCGTTTTTTTTCCCCCCGACGGCTCACCATTAAAACTGGTTAAAGAGGGAAATGATGCCTTTATTTCCGAGCCGGTCCACAAGGGACACAAGTTTTTTACCGGGAATGCACATCTAACGGCAGTGCAGATCTAGCGGCCACTATCGGCTGCCTTGGCTAATGATTATGCTGCATGTGATCTTGTTTCAATCTCTTGCTCTCGACCGATATTTCTCTCTCTCTCTCTCTCTCTCTCTCTCTCTCTCTCTCTCTCTCTCTCTCTCTCTGCGCCTGTCCAGCGGTGTGTGACCCCCCATGCCAGAACTATGGAGCATGTGTGGCCCCTCACTCTTGTGACTGTCCTGCAGGTTACCCTGGTCCTGGCTGTTCAGGTACGTGTATGTGTATGTATTGGGGCCTAAATCCACACACATATACTATAGACACATGTAGTATATGTACTGAACAAAAATATCAACGCAATATGCAACAATTTATTTCAAAGATTTTACTGAGTTACAGTTCACATAAGGAAGTCAGTCAATTGAAATAAATAAATTACGCCCTAATCTATGGATTTCACATGACTGGGTAGTGGTGTGCCATGGGTGGGCCTTGGAGGGCATAGGCACACCCACTGGGTAGCCAGGTCTAGCCAATCAGAATGAGTTCTTCCCAACAGACAGACAGAAATACTCCTCAGCACCCTTGCATGCTCCCTCAAAACTTGAGACATCTGTGGCATTGTGTTGTCTGACAAAACTGCACATTTTAGAGTGGCTTTTTATTGTCCCCAGCACAAGGTGCACCTGTGTACTGATCATGCTGTTTAATCAGTTTCTTGTTATACCACACCCGTCAGGGGCATGGATTATCTTGGCAAAGGAGAAATGCTCACTAACAGGGATGCAAACAAATTTGTGCACAGAATTTGAGCGAAATAAGCTTTTTTGTGCGTATGAAAAATGTCTGCGACTTTTATTGATTTACTTCACCTCGTGAAACACGGGACGAACGCTTTACATGTTGTGTTTATATTCTTGTCCAGTGTAGTAAGTGTCCTTAACATTGTGACATGACGTGAATAACGTGTTTGTTGCGTGTTTCAGCCATGTGCTCCCCGCCCTGTGCCCATGGAGGAACATGTATGCGCTGGGACATGTGCCTCTGCCCACCTGGCTGGACGGGGACTGGCTGTCACACAGGTACACTGTCCCCGTCACGCGGGCTGCATCTGGAATGGCGCCCTATTCCCTGTACAGGGCTCCGGTCAAAAGTCGTGCACTATATAAGGGAATAGGGTGCCATTTCAGACTAGGGTGCCAATGTCAGTCCCCCACCATGACACATACTGTGACACTTTTCATCTCCCTCTCTCTCTCTCACTTCCTCCCTCCCCTTCTCTCTCATCCCACTTTCTTGTCCCGCTCTATCCCCCCTCTCTCTCTCTCTCTCTCTCCCTCTCTCTCTCTCTACCCCCCCCCTCTCTCTCTCTCTCTCTCTCTCTACCCCCCCCCCCTCTCTCTCTCTCTCTCTCTATCCCTCTCTCTCTCTCTATTCCCCTCTCTCTCTCTATCCCTCTCTCTCTCTATCCTTCTCTCTCATAATCCCCCCCCTCTCTCTCTCTCTATCCCCCTCTCTCTATCCCCCTCTCTCTCTCTATCCCCCTCTCTCTATCCCCCTCTCTCTCTCTCTCTCTCTCTCTATCTCTCTCTCTCTCTCTCTCTCTCTATCCCTCTCTCTCTCTCTATCCCTCTATCTCCCTCTTTCTCTATCCCTCTCTCTCTCTCACACACTCTCGCTTTCTCTCTTTCACTCTCCCTAGCTGTGTGTGAGCTGCCCTGTGCTAACGGTGGTCGCTGTGTGCGTCCTGAGACCTGCCATTGCCCATCGGACTACACCGGCCCTCAGTGCCTTTCACGTAAGTAGACTAACAAACTATCATCTTGTTTGTTTCCGGCACATAGCACATTTCAGGTCCGCTGAGCGCAGACTTGAACATGGAAAATTCCGTGCAACTTCCAGTGTGCGTTTACTGTGAACACTGAGTCTGTACCCGCTTTAAGTTACAGCTTCAGACAGTGGTCAAGTAGGCTATTGTGGCTATTTGATCATAATGTAGGTCAACCAGTATCCTACCATCAAAAACAATGGGGAAAATGCATCCCATAACATGTTAACATGGAAATAGCTGTTCTATCATTCAGCCTACAGTAGCAGAAAATGTAGGTCTACATTGGATGATCATTTTGAAAAAAAAATGCAGGGCTTGACATTAACCTGTTTATCCACTTGTCCTCCAGACAAGGAGGTGACTGAAAATGTTGTGTTGTTTGATGCAAGAAACCACTACAAAATAAAATGCATTGTTATTCCAATACCATTATTACAGAGAATCAGACAAATGATGATACCCTCTGCCTATTGGCTACTTAGCTTATTCAAAACCGTATCAAAATACAACACTGCCCCCAACACAGTCCTCTTCAAATTTAATGGCACAGATCCATATATGACAATGGTCTATTTGCATATATGCCTACTTCAGCTCTGATTGGTTGTGCTGCACCGGTCTGTGTAGAGTAGGGGCTGAGTTTGGCCTCCCGATGGGCGCAGCGGTCTAAGGCACTGCATGGCAGTGCTTGAGGCGTCACTACAGACCCGGGTTTGATCTTAGGCTGTGTTACAGCCGGCCACGACCGAGAGACCCATGAGGTGGCGCACAATTTGCCCAGCCTGTCTGTATGTCGTCCCGGATAAGGGAAGGGTTTGGCTGGCCGGGATGTCCTCGTCCCATCGCACTCTAGAAGCTCCTTGTGGCGGGCCGGGGGCATACACGCTGACTCGGTCGCCAGTTGTACGGTGTTTCCTCTGACACGTTGGTGCTGCTGGCTTCCGGGTTAAGCGAGCGGTGTGTACAGAAGCAGTGCGGCTTGGCAGGGTCGTGTTTCAGAGGACGCATGGCTCTCGAACTTCGCCTATCCCGAGTCCGTACGTGAGTTGCAGCGATGGGACAAGACTGTAACTACCAATTGGGGAGAAAAAGGGGTGAAAAGTAGAAAAACAAAAAAAGGGTCTGAGTTGTTAGTGTCAAGGCAATAGCATCCTACTCCGATGCCGTCTGCCTACAACAAAAGCACTTGCATAGTTAGTTTTGCATACTAAGTCTTGCATAGTATGTTTTGTTTCAGGTATGTTGCATTCAAAGTGGATATTATTATGTTGAAACGTTGGTAGTGTTAACTAAGGGGGAAAACTCTTGAAAGTTGAGTGAAGTTCAGTCTTGTGCTTCTCTGTGCAGTTTAGAGGGAACATTGTATGTAACGTGCTATGTTTAGTTAAAAATGTGAATTTCCGTGCCACAAATATACAGTATAATAATAATATGCCATTTAGCAGACGCTTTTCTCCAAAGCTACTTACGGTCACACATTTGACATATATATGTGTGTGTGTGTGTGTGTGTGTGTGTTCTAGCTCTGTGCACACCAGCCTGTCAGAACGGAGGGAGGTGCGTAGATGTCAACAAATGCACGTGTGTCGTAGGGTGGCAAGGCGCTCGCTGCCAGATAGGTAATAAGATAATGATATGCTGCCCTCTAGTGGTGATAGTACTGTATCTCAGTACTACAATGTGAAGGCATCACTGATTGTGTGTGTTTTTTTCACCCAGAGCCTGTGCAGTGCCAAAAGCCCTGTAAAAATGGTGGCGTGTGTGCGGGCCTCAACAGATGTCGCTGTGCCAGTGACTTTACTGGGAGTCTCTGTGAGACAGGTGAGTGTGTGCGTGTGTGTGTGTGTGTAAGTGTGTGCACGTGCGTGCACATGCCTGCGTGTGAAAGACAGACAGGGATGTGTATGTTAATGTGCTTGTACAGTATGACTCAGGTGACTTTGCGTGAGAATAATACATCTAGATGTGTGGTGTCTGTAGCGGTGACCACCCCCTGTGTGCCCCCTTGTCACCACGGTGCCACCTGTAGTCCTCACAACAAATGCACCTGTCCAGAGGGCACGGCCGGGATCCGCTGTGAGAGGCTGTGAGTACCAACCAGCCAACCCAGCACCAACAAGCTGCACGGCATTTCTTATTTGTAGGCAGTGTAGTGTGCAGCGCTGCAGCACCCCTTTGAATGAATCCCGGCCTGAGTTTCTCTCTGTTTATTTGTGTGTGTTGATCAGGACGTGTCCTGTGGTCACTACCGTGGTCAGTATGGCCCGTGCCGTCAGGAAGGGTGTGAGGGAGAGTTACGTTGACCGCTGTGGACCCCTGGGAGTTCAGCTCTGCACCAAGTACAGGTGACAGATCTCACACACATGGACACATGCACGCTCGCTCACTCACTCACTCACTCACTCGCTCACTCAGACACACACACAAACACTCCTTTATAGAACACACAGCCAAACCATCACTCAAACACACTGCACTACACACACTATCCCTCAGTCTGACGGTTCTCTGTGGTTGCAGGATCAACCAGGCGCGTGTGTATCTGCAAGCTTACAGGGTGGGCTATAGGGTCCAATGTCCTGAGAAGAATGGGAGATGAACTGTTGCCCTGGTTACCAAGACCCCACATCCCCTGGGAAGCTCCACACACATGGTCTCTGTGAATGGTAAAAAAAGACACTTGTGATATAAGAGGCTGTTTGATTCACAACTCAGTAGGAAAATCAACCAAAAGAGGTCATACTTATGAGCCGACCCCAAACCAAACGAGCCAACACCGGACATGTCTCAAATTTCCTCGGTGTCTGCACTGATCGTTTATGCAATATACCAAACTTTTTTTTTCCCACGAGCTATGACCTCGAAATGGAAAATGTTCATTTTTATATGTTGTTTTTAATGCTCCTGTATGGCAGCTGGACGTTAGTAAAAACATTTTGTTGGATTATTGCCTGTGGATTACTCTTATTATTTGGTTTATTGAGATATACAATACTGCTTCTTCTTCTTTATTCTCCCGAAGTTTAAAAAAGTTTCTGGCACAAGACACGGTAACAGGGAAATACAAAGAAGTAACTTTTTTTAAATGCTAAGAGAAACGGAGGCATTGCAGCCATGGCTTTTAATACATGATCAATCCAGAAGAAACAATCAGACTCAATTATCAATAGAGGTTTAGTTATTTCCTGGTCAGGTCAAAGGGTTTTTCCTGGAAAGGCAGGCGAGATCAGGCGGGAACAATTTTTGCCTGAACAACAGACACAACTCGGCCAAGGTAACCTGTCTAAATGACTAGCACTCGCATCTGTAGCCCTGAAAAGCTTTGAAAGGCTGGTCATGGCTCACAACAACACCATCATCCCAGACACGCTGGACCCACTCCAGTTCGCACACCGCCCCAACAGATCCACAGACGACGTAATCTCTATTGCACTCCACACTGCCTTCTCCCACCTGGGCAAGAGGAACACCGACAGTATGTAAGAATGCTGTTCATTGACTACAGCTCAGTGTTTAACACCATAGTGCCCTCCAAGCTCTTCACTAAACTCAGGAACCTGGGATTGAACACCTCCCTCTGCAACTGGATCCTTGGACTTCCTGATAGGGTGCCCCCAGGTGCTGAGGGTATGCAACATCACCTCCGCCACGCGGACCCTCAACACGGGGGCATCTCAGGAGTGTGTGCTTAGTCCTCTCCTGTACTTCCTGTTCACCCTCAACTCCAACACAATCTTTAAGTTTTCTGACGACACGACGTTGATAGGCCAGATCACCGACGCCGACGAGACCGCCTATAGAGAGGTCAATGACCTGGCAGTGTGGTGCCACGACAACAATATCTCTCTAAATGTCAGCAAGACAAGGGAGCTGATCATGGACTACAGGAAACAGAGGTCCGAGCCACGCCCCCATCCACATTGACCAGGCTGTAGTGGAGCGGGTCGAGAGCTTCAAGTTCCACGGGTGTCCACATCACTAAGGAATGAACATGGTCCACACACACAATGCAGAAAAAGTGCTGTGATTTCTAAACAGTTCACCCGATATGGAAGAAAATACTCTCAAATTAAAGTGGACAGTCTGCACTTTAACCCCATCAAATCCAACCTCAACTTTTCAGATCAAAAATGCCAAATCAAAAGTGCCGGAGTACCGGTACCCCCTGTATATAGCCAAGTTATCGTTACTCATTGTGCATTTATTTATTCCTCGTGTCATTATTTGTTCTATATCGTTCTCTCTGCATTGTTGGGAAGGGCACGTAAGTAAACATTTCACTGTTGGTCTACACCTGTATTTCACAAAGCTTGTGACAAATAACATTTGATTTGATTTGAAGTCCAATATAACTAATTGGAGAGTTTCTATTTTGTCAGCCGGTGTGTCAGGCGGTGTGTCAGGCGGTGTGTCAGCCGGTGTGTCAGCCGGTGTGTCAGGCGGTGTGTCAGGCGGTGTGTCAGGCGGTGATTGTCAAGCAAATAACTGCTGGTCTCACGGTAATTGACCGTTAATTAACATAAACACATTTAGCATCTCCTGGCTTCCACTCATAGCCTACAAGCCACTGATGCAGACCTTTGGAACATCTACATTTTAAAAAGTCCAATAAATCCATGTAATGTAGCCTACACTTTTACAATAAATCCATTATCTAATTCTAGACAGGTCTAAAGAAACATGATATGAAGAAAATGTCATCTATTTCAGAATAACAGAATGAGTTGTCCTTCTGTTAGGCTCTGATCTGGCTATGCCATAATATGGCTGTGGGCTACACTAGTTCATTTAGCAGACAAGATTTGTGTAGAATTTTGTGGCATTATTTTATAGTAGGAAGAATACAATTGAACATAGCTGACTAAAATAGAAAGGATATTTTCTCCAAACTACACGAGGGAGTGCACACATGAGGCTATTCTGTGTTTAGCAGTTAACAAAGAAACAGGTCCTCCTATATGCTTCATTTAGAGCTATTTATGGAACTTTAGTTGTGATACAAATGTTGGGCTATATGTTTTGATTTTTAGTACATTCTAAGGCTGCTGTCATGACTTTACTTTCATTAAATTGATGACTGTTATTTATTTAATCAACTAAATCTTTTTAATTTTTACCCAATTAAATTAGTCATGTAACAATTAACTCATTAGAATTTGGGGCACCCCGGAGGAGCTTGTTTAAAGAGTTACCGTCTCCCGAATTAAACTCTATATGTCTTTACCTATCACATCCATAAAACAGTCAACGTATTAATCATTACCTCATACCATATTATCATTCTGAACCGTCGTAACCTCCTTGCATCCACAAAAAACCCAGCCTTAATCATGATTCAGTATTACACAAATTGGTTTAATTATTTATTTACTAGCTAACTAAATAATAACACAGAATAAACATACACCCTTCACATGAGACAAAGGTCCCTAGTGGACTGACACAATATGACAGCTTATTACAACAGAGAATGGGGGGGGGACACTTATCGTGGATACATTTATAACTATTCTCACATTAATCATATACGTTGCACTCAAACTGCCAACCATTTGGAATAAGACATCATTCATGTATTTACGTGTGAGTGCCTTTGTTCGCCATTTATCTCTGTCGGAACCAGTCCTTCTTAGGAAGGATGTGGGTTGGCCTTTCAGTGGCACGCTTGTAAGGCTCTGATTGTCCTAAAGGGTCTGGCCCCGTCTTTTCTACTGTTGTTCACTCTGGAAGATAGCCAGCTGTGTCGACGGTTCCCATTGGTGATGATGGTAGGAGAATCCGGTGATTTGAGACTCGTAGTAAGATGGGATGGTTTGAAGAGTAGTATGATGGTCCCGCTTAGATTTGCTTTTCTCGATATCTGACTTAGGACAGCTAATAAGCCGTACCAGTGATTGTCTTGGAGGTGGGCTTCTCGCCTACACCTCGTGTTGATTATTCAAGGTTCAGGATTCAGACCACATTACATGCACAGCTGCAACCTGGCAATGTTCTGGTCTGAAATGTTCATTCTTAACTAGTCTTTTTAAGCACTCTGGTCAAAAAGGAAAGTTCCATTGGGCTGACACGCTCTTCTGACCTCATTCGGGACGTGACTACTTACTGTGCGAAGGATATGATTGCAGGTTATCTCCTATGACTCCTAAAATCAAATTTCTAACAAAAATAATGTCATACTTTTTTATATTATAAGCACAACGTATTGGATGGAAGCTTGACTGATAAATGAGATATACTTTCCAAGTTACAGTATTTCGCCCATACAATTTGTTATGACATCACAAAATAAAAATCAATATGAAATGAGTTGTCTATAGCTCCCAACTAACCATTCCCCACATTCCTATGTTAGAATTATTGTTCCAGTATTCACGTTTGACTGTGTTAGAGTTTCGTCAGGAAAATGTCTGTTAACAAAGAACATTCCTCGGGTTAAATACGGGAGGGGGAAAGAAAGTCTACTTCTCCTGTAATTTACATCAAGGTGTGAACTGTTTACCATCCAGAAGCCCCGAGGCGCATATTGAAGATATTGATTGAACGGTCCACATATATGTATCGCCAGCCAACAAGATGAGTAGGCCTAACAAACAGCAAAAGCACTAGCCTATCATCTTTTGTACTATGGGGATTGACATAGGCTCCCATAGTACAAAAGTTGACCTATTCTGTGAGATAAATAAATATTCCAAACCTAGTCTAGGATACATGCCAGTGTGTCCATATATTTACATGTATATATTCTTATTCCATCCCTTTACATTTGTGTGTATTAGGCAGTTGTGAAATTGTTCGATTACTTGTTAGATATTACTGCACTGTCGGAACTAGAAGCACAAGCATTTCGCTACACAAGTATTAACATCTGCTAACCATGTGTATGTGACCAATACAATTTGATTTGATTTGGGCAGTTGTGGAATTAATACAACCCCTAGCATCAAACAAACTTTTTTAAGGAATGAGGCTGACGCAACAGATCAGAACGTTTAGCTTAAAATGTTTATAAACTAGTAGGCTATTTCTTCACATTATCAGCGCAGCAATGCGCACACGGCAGGAGGCTATAAACGAAAATGTTCCAAAATGCAATAAATTAGCGGAAGAACGCCGTTCTCAAAAGTGACCACAAATGCGAATATGCATGTAATGCTTTTATTATAAAGGTGCATATTTATGGAGAAAATAGTTTTCCCCAAACTTGAAACTCAGTTGCTGCTTGGTGTATGTATGCCAGTTATGCTCTACACCAGTTGTATAGCTGATTTAACGTGCTTCATTTTAAGAAGTTATTTGGCCACTTTAGTTGTGATGGGCTCTCATGAAGTGTTTGATTCGATTTTTGATTACATTTGCATTGATGTCAGAGTGATTAGAGGAACAATAGAATGCTGAGTACGAGGCAAATTTGGTAGGCCACTACTGAACATCAGCAGCATCAGAGCTAATTGCCGTGACTAGGCAGTGTGGAATTTGACTGCTGTCATGACTGGTGACTGCCGGTGTGGCGGTAATACTGTCACCGTAACACCCCTAATCATGTGTCTCAATTATGTGTGGGAATACTTGGGAACAGATTTACAAAATGTAAATCACTTGAAGTGGATTTCCTGGTAATTTTACAGTCTTATGTCCAACAAAGAAAATTCAAAAAAATTATAATAATCTTCTCAGAAAACCACTCGCGGGGCCACATTCGTCCCATTGGCCGCCTGTCGGGGAATCCTACTCTAAAAAATAGTTAGTAGAGAGGAAGGCTACGTTGGGGATAAAGGAGGGACAAGAACCACAGATGATCCAGGAGTGACTACAGAAGGTTCAGGAGACCAAACGCTCAGTAGAGTTCAGCAAGAAAGATGCAGAGAGAGTGATAGCAGACAGCTTGCAGGTCTTCACTGCTCTGGCCCTCTCCACTGAGAGAACCCGGGCTGAATTCATTGAGTTGTTCAGGAGAAGCAGGAAGCAGCCACAAAACTGGATTTAGGGCTGATTAAAGAGCTGAGGCAGGGAATCACTGATCTATGTAGGAGACACACTGACCTGAAGCAGCTCTCACATACTGATGACCACCTCCACCAAAGCTCCCTATCCCTGTACCTCCCTACACTTACCAAGGGCTGGTATGAGATCAGTGTTTACAGTAAGCTGTGTATGGAGAGAGCTGTGTCTCAACTGGAGGAGACAATAAATACATAAATAGCTGAAGAGGATGCAGTGGCTGTGACTCTGGACCGTGATACAGCAACTCTTCATCTCATCATGCTTGAGGACAGGAAACAAGTGTGATTGGAGGCAGAACACAGAATCTCCCTGACAACCCAGAGGTTTAATGTAGATGTGGCCAGAGAGTCCATCAACAGGAAGGATTTTGTGTTGACACGGTGACCTAAGAATGGATACTGGTATGTGGGACTGAGGAATAGGGATAAATATGAGGCCTTAACCACTCCCGTTACTCACCTCTTTCTGGATGAGAAGCCTCAGAAATTGGGGGTGTTTGTGGATCATGAGAAGGGTCAATCTATAATGTGGAGGCCAGGTCTGATATCTACTCTTTCATTGGCTGCAACTTCACAGAGAAACTGTATCCATATAGCCACCCTGGTAATGTTATTGGTGAAAACTCAGCCCCCATTGGTCATCACTCCTATCAATCACTGGATCAGGGTCCAATAAATTTACAGGGCTTTCACTTCATATTAAATGTAACTAAATGTAATCGAAAATGTAATCGAAGTAATCCCTAAAGTAATTATTTATCATGAGCAGGCCATAAACAATAACTAGTAATGCTGGTTAAAATCTTAACTTTATAGTTCTAAATTGCTGAGGTGTAGTCACTTTCAAGGACACAAGCAAGTACACAGTACAAATATGGTACAAAATATTAAATATGATGTATTTCCTATTCAACCAAACTATGAATACAGTGCATTAGGAAATGATTCAGACCCCTTGACTTTTTCCACATTTTGTTAGAGCCTTATTCTAAAATGTATTAAATAGTTTTTTTCCCCCTCATCAACCTACACACAACACCTCATAATGACTAAGCAAAAACAGGTGTATAGAACATTTAGCAAATGTATTAAAAATAACGACACACAAGCACAACCCCATCAGTGAAACAAATCTATCATTATGGTTAGCTGGACCATCTAGTTCATCTTAAAGTCCAAAAATGGATGTAACAATTCCAGATGACCCTTTTTTTAAAAGCAATCCCTGATAGAAAGTGAACAAGTGCACATTTCAGAGAGTATAGTGACATAACTCCATGTGATTTAAGGCTATGGTGTGTATAAAACCTAAGCACCATAGTACTTAGCTATACTTTAACAAAATAAAATATAATCTTTTCAAAATCTTTATATATATATATATAAAATCAATGAATGCATCGAATTGCTGAGCGATTGCAGTGAAAATAATCAGGAGGTAAAAGCAGAAGTTAGGTTTCATTAGTCACCTCAATGTCACTCTTAACCTTATTCTACCACAGGCCAGCACCCCCGGCTATAACAGTCGAAGGGAAGACTTCATTATATTAGCCTGCATTAATTACATGCTACAATATTGATGCATCATCAATAACAAATCAATTAAATAAGTTGGACCACTGATTAAAGATTTTTTTTTTTAAATACAATGACCCTAATTAAATAAATATGACTATTACATTCACCTGGGCCGTGTTCTGTTGAGCACAATGTAGCAAAAATGTTAGGCAACAGAATAATTGAGCATTTTTTTATGGAACAAGTTCAGGTAATACCAACATTTTTTTAATCCTACTGTTTAAAAAAAAAAAAAAAAAGATTCTGTTTTGTGCCAATTGAACACACACCTAACTAAAAGTATTTTTTTTTGAAAACCCAATTCTAAACATCTGAAATACCTGTTAAGATGCCTCGCTTTCAAATAACTATTGCATGAAAGTAACACAACAACAAAAAAGGGTATTTTAAAAAGAGTAGAAAAAGATGTCATACACATTCATTATTTATAGATTGCCAGTCGTTTCAGGAATTTAAATTGCATTCCTAACGGAAACATTCTTTGTCCAATTCAACAGAAAATAAGTAAACAGAAATTGACCCGGAGTTGTTGTTGTAACTTCAGATCAAAACAAATACCTCAAAGTGCGATTGAGAGCAAATCATATGATTATTTTCTCATATTAGTATTTTCTTACAATCAGTCTTTTGTTAGTCTGTACCACTACTGCAAAATGTTTAAATCAATAATACTGTAAATGTACAAAAAAAAGTTACATATGACTCCTAAAAACATTCTGATGATTTAAATCATAGAATAGCAATGAGTAGGTTACTTTTGTACCATTTACAAATGTTTGGAAGTTGAAAACCTGACATTTGGACTCACTGACATTGAAATGGCCTCATTGCTTTTGAGAGGAAATAGTTATTCAAGACAAAATAAATATGTATTTATTTTCTATGATTTGTACCTTGCATCTGGGAAGTTGCCTGGATGTGCTTTCACTACTATCAAAATTATTTGAATTGTAAAAAAGGCTAAATGTTTAGAGTAACTTGAAATAAATAAATGTGACAAGCCATGTAAAACTAAGATGCGTTTTTGAGTAAAGACAATACTCATGGAGTGTGCCTGCCTATTTCTTTCTATTCTGTATTATTGTGTGAGGAAACGGAAACGCCTGTATATCAAGCATCTCAAATCATATCATACATCTTTCAATAGGATGCCTATTGGCAAGGTACTTCAAAAACTTTGATAGTCATTCAGAGCAACAGAAAATAATCATTTGCAACCACATTACATCCTTATCGCAATAAAATATATTAACTATACATCTTGATACTTGCAAAATATACATCCACAACAACGTTCTTTCTCAACATAATTCACCTGTTGTATAAGATACAAATAAAAGCAAACAAAATAACTGAATAAGAGTCCAGTAACACAGGCAGGACTGTTATACACACACCTTCAAGGTACAATCTGAAATGTCTGTCTGCTGTGGCCAGACAAAATGCAAACAATCTATGCTCAAAAGCACACGCACACAAACTTCAATCTCAGAAAAACCCATCCCCTTACTCCCACCAGGTCAGCACAAAAAAAAAAAAAAAAAAAATCACTATAGATCTTTAACCTCACGACCTCTAACCTCGCACTAGACAGAAGCCAGTGTATGAAACCACCCTGATTCTGCAAAATAGAGGGATTTATTTAGACTGTCATGATGTTGACGGAACATGAAAGCGTAGCCTCTCTGAGGTCTGCGGATGGGGTAGATGGTGGACGGTGAGCCCTTCTCATGTGGAGGATGGGGCCATGTGTCCGTGAACACGGAAGCGGTACACGCACGTGTACTTCAGGTGACCCCAGTTACTCAGAACGCGCAGCTCCACATAGCGATAGGTGGCCGTGGTAGGGTTCTGAGAGAAAGAGAGGGAGAGAAGAGGAAGGATAAAGAGTTAGCATGAGAAACTCAACTGAGGGTGGCAGATTTCAGCTGTAGCAAGCCCCAAAAGTTAAACCTAGCCAGCCTAACCCTGACTAAGTTTGAATGACGTGACTCACGGGCAGTTGGAAGGTTTGGATTGGCTCTCCATGCTGGTCATAAGTGAAGGTTCCCAGGCAGGTGCCGTCTTCTGTCTCGGTGGACATACCCTGCACAGAGGGAGAAATAGACGAGTGATATCTTTTAAGGGAGAAACCAGTCCTTAGCGTACTGCTCCAGACATCTCGGTGGGAAATGTCCGACAGAAGATTCTACATGGAATAGGGGGGGGGGGTCACGGTATCACAGTTAGTGTCAGAGGTGACTCACATAAACAGAGAAGGCCTTGGGGGCGCTGTCGATGCGTCCGGTGGGGGCGGTGGATACAGGAAGGTGTTCCAGGGTGACGTGGGTGATGTGCGCGGGATGAGACAGGGCGATGACTAAGGTGCCCTGCGCACCGTGGAACGCCCAACACTTCCCAGCCTGCGCAGGCTGGCCCTGAGGGGCGGGGACAGGTGAGGTTCACGTTTAGTTAGATTAGAAAATGCAAAAAAGAAAAGGAGACAGAGAAAAGGAGAGTGGAGATTCCTATTGACATGGTGGCAACAAACAACAAAGAAAGTATATAAAAAGAGCTAGAAAGAGGTACCTGGATAACTGTGCGGGGGCTCTCAGAGGAGTACCAGAGAGGTATGCCCAGGAAGGTCACACATGCCGAGCGGGTGCGGTACGTCTCGGAACACCGAGTGCTCACAATGCTGGCACCTTGGGACTCTAAGGCAAAGTCCGGCATCCTGTCAGCCAATGGAGGACTGCAGTCCTTCACAATCTCTTTCACTATCCGTGGCTCATTCTGGGGCACATTCTCATGCAGCCATTTGGCCATGGCCTCTTTGAGCTCGGTGGTCAGGTGTGCGTTGGCTTTGGTGGGGCTGGGCTCTGGGGGAGGCTGGTTCTGGACAGAGTAGACCTGTTGCTGCAGCTACACAATAGACACCAAATCCATTAGGTTAGGAAGGCTCATCATTCATGTTGTCGGAGTCCAAAAATGGCACCCATTCCTTATAAGTGCAGTACTTTTGACCAGGGCACTACATAGGGAATAGGGTGCCATTTTGGACTCAGCCATTCATATTTCAGTTATTCAGCACACATACGTGGCTCTGGTGCTACAAATTTGACCGGGTTTGTGTACCTGTTTGTGGGTGTGTACATTACCGTGGCAGTCTGGTCCTCCAGGGCAGCGACTCTCTCCCTGACGTGTGTGTGTTGCTCCTTGAGGTCGTCTACCTGACTGCAGAAGCCGGCTGTCTGCTGGCTCAAACGACGTTCCCAATCCAAAGGATCCACACTACAATAGAATAGAATCAATTAAAATAAACATGTGTAACTATTTGTATGAATATAATAAGATTTCAACAACTGAGACATAAACTGAACAAGTTACACAGACATGTGACTAACAGAAATGGAATAATGTGTCCCTGAACAAAGGGGGGGTAAAAATCAAATATAACAGTCAGTATCTGGTGTGGCCACCAGCTGCATTAAGTACTGCAGTGCATCTCCTCCTCATGGACTGCACCAGATGTGCCAGTTCTTGCTGTGAGATGTTACCCCACTCTTCCACCAAGGCGCCTGCAAGTTCCCGGACATTGCTGGGGGGGAATGGCCCTAGCCCTCACCCTCCGATTCAACAGGTCGCAGAAGTGCTCAATGGGATTGAGATCCAGGCTCTTCGCTGGCCATGGCAGAACACGGACATTCCTGTCTTGCAGGAAATCCCGCACAGAACGAGCAGTATGGCTGGTGGCATTGTCATGCTGGAGGGTCATGTCAGGATGAGCCTGCAGGGAGGGTACCACATGAGGGAGGAGGATGTCTTCCCGGTAACGCACAGCGTTGAGATTGCCTGCAATGACAACAAGCTCAGTCCGATGATGTTGTGACACACCGCCCCAGACCGTAATGGACCCTCCACCTCCAAATTGATCCCGCTCCAGAGTACAGACCTTGGTGTAACGCTCATTCCTTCTACGATAAACGTGAATCCGACCATCACCACTGGTGAGAAAAAAACACGACTCGTCAGTGAAGAGCACTTTTTGCCAGTCCTGTCTGGTCCAGCAATGGTGGGTTTGTGCTCATAGGCGACGTTGTTGCCGGTTAAGTCGGGTGAGGACCTGCCTTACAACAGGCCTACAAGCCCTCAGTCCTGCCTCTCTCCGCCTATTGCGGACAGTCTGAGCACTGATGGAGGGATTGTGCGTTCCTGGTGTAACTCGGGCAGTTGTTGTTGCCCTCCTGCAGGTGTGATGTTACACGTGTCTTGCCACTGTGAGGACGATCAGCTGTCCGTCCTGTCTCCCTGCAGTGCTGTCTTAGGTGTCTCACAGTAAGGACATTGCAATTTATTGCCCTGGCCACATCTGCAGTCCTCATGCCTCCTTGCAGCATGCCAAAGGCATGTTCGGGCAGATGAGCAGGGACCCTGGGCATCTTTCTTTTGGTGTTTTTCAGAGTCAGCAGAAAGGCCTCTTTAGTGTCCTAAGTTTTCATAACTGTGACCTTAATTGTAACGTCTATTTAGTGAGAAAAATATGTTTGACTGTGACTGTGATAGTATGAGGGACAGCTGGGAATTTAGCCAGGACACCAGGGTTAACACCCCTACTCTTACAATAAGTATCATGAGATCTTTAGTGACCACAGAGAGTCAGGACACCCGTTTAACATCCCATCCAAAAGACAGCACCCTACACAGGGCAGTATCCCCAATCACTGCCCTGGGGCATTGGGATATTTTTTTTTGACCTGAGGAAAGAGTGCTTCCTCCTGGCCCTCCAACACCACTTCCAGCAGAATCTGGTCTCCCATCTAGGTACCAACCAGAAGCAAGCCAGCAGTGGGATGCAGGGTGGTATGGAGGGTGGTATGCTGCTGGCTAGTTTGGGATGTTAGATTGTCTCATACTTTTCCTATTCACCAATGTCTTAAATCCTTTCAAATCTGCATAGGGAGCATGGATAAGGAGCTAGGGGTAGTTTCTGAATGCGGCCGGCTCCCGAGTGGTGCAGCAATCTAAGGCACTGTATCTCAGTACTAGAGGCGTCACTACAGACCCTGGTTCGATCCCAGGCTGTATCACAACCGGCCGTGATCGAGAGTCCCATAGGGCGGCACACAATTGGCCCACGGCGTCATTGTAAAATAAGAATTTGTTCTTAACTGACTTGCCTAGTTAAATATACGTTAAACAACTAAATAAAATAAACACTCACCTGTCCACTCTCACATTCCTCATGTCTGTCCTCACGTCTGTCAAGTCTGTCTGTAGTCTCTCTACCATCTGTTGGGATAGACAAGCGTAAAAACCACATCTCAACTCTGTATGTAAATAACAACACTGCTATAGTATAAAACCCTGGAAATGAAACTGGTGCTGAGCGATTAACCAACATGACATTTTTTTCGGTTATTAATTAAACAACTAAATGACCGACATCGGTTCAAGTACTTGAATTCCGTTTAGTTCGTTTTTTTTCTGAGCCCAACGCACCGTTTCTGTAGACAGAAATCAAATCATTCACGAAAGAAATCAAGTCAAGAACTATGTGGGACGCTGGGCTGAAGGGAGTTGTCGTTTTCATTAAGCAAATATTCAACCTAGTTCAGTGCAGAAATGTGGTAATTAACCTCAATGTCCATAACCCACTGCACCAGTTTTTTTCCACCTCAGATCAGAGAGGACGAGGCGAAGTGAAAGGTTTCACTCTCGCCAGAATCTGTCCAAAATAAGCCCAATGCATTTCTATGGGCTTATTTTGGACCTCAGCTTGTCGCCTGCCTTCCCTCATTTGAGACAATGACTCCTAATGTCAGAGCAGAGACATGAGCATCTCGTTATTATAAACAGACCTCTGGACATTATACACTTTTTTATCTGCTGCGTTAGGTTAGATACACACAGTCATTGAAAATAAGAATTTGTTCTTAACTGACTTGCCTAGTTAAATAAAAGGTCAAATAAATGAAAATAAATATATGCAAAAGTACTATCTCACAACTTGATGAAACCTTCACTCTTGCGCAGACATTTAGAAATGAAACATGCCAATTTGAAAAATAAGCCACAGGAGTTTGAGTGAGAATTAAGATGACTTTAGAGTAGTAAAACATATACAGTTGAAGTCGCAAGTTTACATACACTTAGGTTGAAGTCATTAAAACTCATTTTTTAAATTTTTTTATGTTTGGAGGAAAAAGGGGGAGGCTTGCAAGCCAAAGAACACCATCCCAACCGTGAAGCATGGGGGAGGCAGCATCATGTTGTGGGGGGGATTTGCTGCAGGAGGGACTGGTGCATTTCACAAAATAGATGGCGTCATGAGGCAGGAAAATTATGTGGATATATTGAAGCAACATCTCAAGACATCAGTTAAAGCTTGGTTGCAAATGGGTCTTCCAAATGGACAATGACCCCAAGCATACTTCCAAAGTTTATTCCAAGGTATTGGAGTGCCATCACAAAGGACTGACCTCAATCATATAGAAAATTTGTGGGCAGACCTGAAAAAGCGTGAGATCAAGGAGGCCTACAAACCTGACTCAGTTACACCAGCTCTGTCAGGAGGAATGGGCCAAAATTCACCCAACTTATTGTGGGAAGCTTGTGGAAGGCTACCCGAAACGTTTGACCCAAGTTAAACAATTTAAAGTCAATGCTACCAAATACTAATTGAGTGTATGTAAACTTCTGACCCACTGTCAATGTGATGAAAGAAATAAAAGCTGAAATAAATCTCTCTCTACTATTATTCTGACATATCACATTCTTAAAATGAAGTGGTGATTCTAACTGACCTAAAACAGGGAATTTTTACTAGGATCAAATGTCAGGAATTGTGAAAAACTGAGTTTAAATGTAAACTTCAACTGTATAAAAGCGACAGATACCATTAATAAGAAGGGGCTAGAGGTGCCTTATATGGTGAGCTACCGAGTGGAGATGACAGGCAAGCCCCATACTATTGTGGAGGACTTAATTGTTTCTGCTGCCGCGGATATGGCTGGGACAATGCTGGGGGAAAAGGCCCCAAAAACTATACAGACAATGTCTCCATCAAACAACACGGTTTCACGACGCATCAGTGACATGGCAGGAGAGGTTTTGAAACAATTACTGCTTCGCATACAAGCCAGTTAATTCTATGTGTTACAGCTGGATGAGCCAACAGATGTGGCGGGCCTGGCACAGCTCATGGTATATGTCTGTTACGTTTCTGGGGGATCAATTAAGGAAGACATCCTCTTCTGCAAACCACTGGACAACAGGACAACAGGAGATAATATTTTTAAAGTACTGAACAGCTTTGTGACATCAAATGGACTTTGGTGGTCAAGATGTGTTGGTATCTGTACTGATGGCGCAAAAGCCATGACAAGAAGACATAGTGGAGTGGTAAGGCGCGTGCAAACAGTTGCTCCCGACGCCACTTGCGTACACTGCAGCATCCACCGAGATGTTCTTGTTGCCAAGGGAATGCCTGACAGCTTGAAAGACGTTTTGGACACTACAGTGAAAATGGTTAACTTTGTTAATGCAAGGCCCCTGAACTCTCGTGTATTTTCTGCACTATGCAATGTCATGGGCAGTGACCATGTAACACTTTTACAACATACAGAAGTGCGCTGGTTATCAAGGGGCAAAGTATTGGCACGTTTTTTTTTTAAATTGAGAGACGAGTTTAAAGTTTTCTTTACTGACCATAATTTTGACTTGTCTGACCGCTTGCATGATGATGAGTTCCTCACACGACTGGCCTATCTGGATGAGGTTTTTCTCACCTGAATGATTTGAATCTAGGATTTTTTAAATATTTAACTAGGCAAGTCAGTTAAGAACAAATTCATATTTACAATGACGGCCTACCGGGGAACAGTGGGTTAGCAAAACAATTAAATGTAATTTAATCAGAAGTCACTGCCAGATTTCTGCATTGGGCTGTGCTGAGTATCCTGCCTTGGCAAATCGTGCTGTTAAGACACTGATTCCCTTTGCAACCACGTACCTATGTGAGAGTGGATTCTCGGCCCTCACTAGCATGAAAACTAAATACAGGCACAGACTGTGTGTAGAAAATGATTAAAGACTGAGACTCTCTCCAATACAACCCAACATTGCAGAGCTATGTGCATCCTTTCAAGCACACCCTTCTCATTAACCTGTAGTGAGTTATTCACAGTTTTTAATTAACAAATAAAGTTTTATATGTAAGATGGCTAAATAAAGAGCAAAATGATTAATTATTATAATATTATTATTTGTGCCCTGGTCCTATAAGAGCTCTTTCCCACAAGCCGGATTGCGACAAAAACTCACACTCATTCTTATGTTTAATAAATGTATTGTATAGTGTGTGTGGCAGGCTTACAATGATGGCAAAAAAACAACATTTGAGAGTGCGCTGACCCTGGTGCTAGAGGAGGGGGTGCGCAGCTGGAGGTTGAATGTTTGAAGGAGTACGGGACTATAAAAAGTTTGGGAACCACCGCTGTAGAGTACTCACCTCGGTAACAAATTTCTGCTGGTGGTCTTTCTTCTTAAGTGTTTCTATTTCTGTCTGCGGGAGAAACACGCACAACTCAGTTCAGCAAAAATGAATACACCCAAATGAACTATAGTTTGTATTCTCTCTCTGTCTCTCTTACCAGGATGGTGTTCATCTTGGCTTCCAAAGCAGAATTGAATACTGACGCTTCATCCTGCAGAAGGAGTTGACAAACCTTATTGTACAGTCCAGGAGTAGGTTACATATGCAGTGCGTCAATGCAGCATCCTTTCAAATCAAGAGAAAGATGATAGAGAGATGACTGGCGGGTATGTGGTCCTATCAGATCCTACCATAGCCTTGGGAGGCAGACTGAAGACAGGGGGTGGAGTCGGGGTGATGACTGGTCGGTTCAGGGTCATAGTCGGAGTCAGGGTGGACCATACTAAGGGGGCAAGGTGCCAGCAGCCTAGCAGAGAGAGGCAGAATAGACCTGAATACGCCAAGGGGCACCGTATCATACAGGTTTCACAGACAACATTTAGATGTGTGAACATTATTGTGTCTACATTATTGCTCGTATAGTATGTGTTGTACTTCTGTTAGTGCCATTTTATACGTTCCCTCAGTGAATTTAATCGCCAGTAAGTACTATGGTTAGGGATGTCATGTGTGGACAACTTACATCTAGCACCAATAAAGTAAAAGTGCAAGTATACACAGCTTGCTGTTGGTTCTTTTCATGGCAGTTCTATATAACTATAGACTGTATGTTTATGGGGTGTGATGCCACTCACCAAAAGTCAAGAGGAGGAGGAAGGCAATTAGAATGGCCTTCCCCACACCGGCAGGGACAAACGGAGGGGCTACAGGAGGAGACAGAGTTAAAGCCGATGCTAAAAAAAACAAGCTACAATCATTGAGACAAGCTAATGCTAACAAACAGACTACAAGCATAGAAACAAGCTAA
Source organism: Oncorhynchus clarkii lewisi (assembly GCF_045791955.1). NCBI lineage: Eukaryota > Metazoa > Chordata > Actinopteri > Salmoniformes > Salmonidae > Oncorhynchus > Oncorhynchus clarkii. Next base: position 54,394,303 of record NC_092151.1, on the reverse strand, counting down.
TGCTAACAAACAAGCTTCAAGCATTTAGACAAGCTAACGCTATGCTAATGCTAACAAACAAGCACACACCCACACATTACTCACTCCAGCTGGCGCTTTTCCTGCTGGCGCCAGAGCTCTGGCTGGCGCTAGCACTTTGTCCGTACAAAGACGTGTATCCAGAGTATCCTTTGAAACGTCTTGCCTCTGAAGAGGAGTAACCAGAGCTGTCCATGGTGCTGCTCTGGCAGGAGGGGAAGCCCCTGGGGCTAGGAGCCAGATTCAGGCTGGGGGCTGGTGCTGGAGCCACACTGGGAGGCTCCTGGAAGGTCTTCCTCCTCTGAACCAAACTTGAGACCCCTGAGGGGCAAGGGTTGCGGGGAGAAAGAGAGAGGGTCAGATGGTCCGTTTTGAATAGCCATAATAGATAACTATAACCACAGACAGAAAAGGCTTGCCAGCTAGCTAACTAACAACAACAACAAAGCAGCTACCCTAGCTATGTAACTACAATTCAAAGCTGACCTACCTAGCTCACTGTAATACAACGCATACAGTACTGAGTGCACAGTAGACGGTGAAAGTAACTGAGGGAGTGTCATTGGGACCGTGGATGCAGAAAGTGGGGTGAACCGTACCAATGTTGTCCTCAGCATTACTGAGTGGCTCCATCGTGCTAGTGGTGCTAGCCACGCTGTTGGCCCGGCTGGAGGTACAAGTGGAGGCCACTTTATGACCCCCTCTCTTCCTCTTGGTAAAGACCCTGATAGAGAGAGAAAGAGAGAGGAGGTTGATGAGAAAGAGAGAAGAGAGAGGGAGAGTTTGACATGGTGTTAAAGAAAGTATTAGGCCTACTGTATAAGGTTATACTGTACAACATGGAAGACACACACCTCACAGGGCTCTCCCTGTAGGAAACTGAGGAGGATTCGTCATCCTCGGAGGATTGGTTGTAGTATCCCCCTAAAACCAGCCTCATACTCCGTCGCGACATGTCTGACAGAGAGAGAAACAGAGAAGTGTCAATGCCACATATAGGCTACTGCGTGACAAGCCGACTTAAATTGGAGGAATCACTCACACACCTATCAATAACAGCACACGTTGTGACATTCCCTTGGTTTACAGGTCTTCACACGTAGGACTTTATTTACAGTAACGGTCAAATAAAAGTTGTTAACACGAGTTACATTTTTGTCATTCTTTTTTTTTTTTATGTTTCCAATAAATAGCCTCGGTAGCGTAAGGGTAGCCTAGAGCTAGTGGTAGGAGAGCTCTCTGGCAGATGCTCTCCTGTATAATCTCTAATCCAGTTACTCCCGAGCACCTCACGCTGCTTTCTCTCTCTCACACACACTCTGGGCATGGTACAATGGGTGTGAGTGTGTGTTTGAGTGGTGTGCAATAAAAAAGGTTTCTTAGTAGATCTTGTGTAGGACTGAATACAACACAGGTATAATTGGTATAGTCATATGAAAAGGCTAGAGCTACCAAATCCATTTTACTCAGACAGCAAAGAAAGCAAGGCTGTTTGGGAATGAACTTCAACTCCCAAACAGGGCTAACACGGATTAGAATTAGCAGACAAGTACTGCGAGGAAGCTCAAATACGGGGAAAGGCACGTGCGGAGTGAGATGATGTGATGTGTGTTTGTATGTTCTTAGAGACAGGAAGCTAGAGCATGTATCTGTGTGACTGATATGCACATTTAGAGGACAGAGTTGACAGCGAAAAGGAAGTTGACTCACACTAAATCACCAGGTTTAACAACTACAGTAACAAGTTTAGGTTGCTTAGGCCGCTAGTAGGCCGGATACAGTGCATGTTAGTTTCCATGGTTGCTGACAGACAAACAGCCACTGGTCGGACTAGTGACCAAGTGGGATAGAGCCAACACCACGAGCTCGGGAAAATAATAACCAGCCGGGTGTGCATTCAGTTCATTAAAGTTCAAACGTTTTACTAGCCTACATTGTGTGACAGTTTGTACTGAAGGACACGTTTCTCCAAAACAGTGCACCCTGTTCTTCAACAATCCTTGTGGTAGCCTTTTTGCTCCAGTTTGTTGGGTGTGGCCCGGCCTGACAGGCCAGGTATGGCCTGATCAATATGGGTGACCATTTGAAATAGCAAAAAGCTTATTGTGAGGTCCCTTGTTAATTCCCAGCCCTATTACCTTCCTCTGGGTATGTAATCACCTTTATCTTCACCGAGAGTGGAACATATTGTACTGTAATTCTCTCAAACCTCCTCTATTCCACTGAAAAGGACACTGATACTAAAGACACAAAACGACACGAGCAAACACGTGAATGTGTTGCCACAACAACTTGAAGCTGATCCTAATAAGTACATTGAATGATGTTCCTCCTATGTGAACTACAGCGGAGAGAGTGAGGGTTGGAAAGTGAGGGCTCTGTGTTCAGGGTGGGGTAGAACGGGGAAGCCATTGAAGGAATAGATAGGATGACTACTGGCATAAAGCCAGGTAAAAGAGACCACCACACACTTAGACAGACAGACAGTGTGCACAGCAATGCACATATAACGACACACATACTGAGAAACAACATCCATGAATGCATCGCGTGTAGATATTTTGACAAACTTTTTAGATATATGGTTCTGTGTACAAATCTAATAAGATTGCATGGCTCATTTTACAAAACAATGCTTAGATCGGCTATAGCAGCTTGGAAGATGGTCATTACCCCCCACAAGTCCTCTTGACAAGTGGAAATATTTACATTCTAGCTTCGTTCTAGCCAGCAACATAGCCAGCTAAAAAAACAGCTAAAGTTAGTTAGCTACATTTGATCAACAAACTGCTGCTGGACCTTATCGGACGCTGTCTGTCCGGACATAAACAAACGCATCATCAACAAAAGAGGTGGGAAAAAGTCATTCATCTGCTTGCTAACTAGCAAGCTGACAGCACGTCACGAATTCACAGCATAGCTAGTGTAGTACAATTAAAAGTGCATAAACAAAGTTGGTGTAAAATAACGGAGATATTTGTCCTGACTTACTCCGTTGTTGGGGCGCCTTCGTGGGCAAGGCATAGGCAGCGAGCTGTCAAACCACTTCCAATTTGAAAGATAACTTGGCCAGTTGCAACCATGCAGCCCAATACATTTCCAACCACTAACCTATCGGCAGAACGGGGTAATAAATGAGCCAACCACTTTGTTTTTGCTCTTCGTAACACTTTTACAATCTGATACAGTTACTACATGGACAGCTACGTTAAGGTTGCTGTACTTGACAGCTTGGAGGAGGAGGAGCCGGCGGGCCAGAAGTCGCTTGACTGTCGGCTTCTCATCGTTTTGAACAGAAAACACGACAATGTGCGCCACCCTGTGGCAATATCGTGTCAGCAACAGTTTTCCCAATTTCTCTTGATAGATTAATCATCGTGGCAATTTTCCGCTGAATCTTGAAAGTTAAAATTAATTCATCAAAAGTGTGTGACATGCCCATGTAAAATCAGGGACATCACATTTAGAAAATATTACCGTAATCTTGTACAATCTCCTCAATCAAGCAGATACCTGACTTGGGTTGTTGCACCAACGATATCCATACTTAACTTGATATTGTGTTGTGTTACATGTATGTTATGTTTTTAAAAATAAATTCACACAATTCAGTGTGAGGCTTGAAGTCATAATCAGTTGATTATGACGTCAGGCGTTTGTCCACAGGCCTAGGCAGAAATACACACAATGAAGAGTTTGTGAATTTATTTCTAAATTATAAATCCGTATTTAGGAAAACCGAATTATTTTATTGGGAATAGGCCTTTTGGAGAAAGTGATTGTCAGACATAGCCTTGACTAGCTCATTTTCAAAATACCCAGTATTCCTACAGTAGACCTATTGAGGATGTAACATCCAGAAGGGAGTAGGCTACTTCGTTAGGATGTATGCAGTGTTCATGTGCTAGTCGGAACTACTCTGAAATGTAAACTCTGCTGTGTGTGTGGGGCCGGATTAATGCAGGGGTTTACAGGGACAATAAACCCAGGGACTAAAATATATAAAGGGACTAAAATATAGGGACTAAAATATATAAAAATACGATTTTATGTTAAAAATATACACACACACACACACACATATATATATATATAAACACACACACAGTGCATTCGGAATGTATTCAGACCCCTTACATTTTCCCCCATTTTGTTACGTTACAGCCTTATTTTAAAATGGATTACATTGTCCCCCCCCCCCCATCAATCTACACACATACTCCATAATGACAAAGCAAATGTATTAAAAATAAACAACTGAAATATCACATTTGGCAGCGGTTACAGCCTCGAGTCTTCTTGGGCATGACGCTACAAGCTTGGCACACCTGTATTTGGGGTATTTCTCCCATTATTCCCTGCTGATCCTCTCAAGCTCTGTCATGTTGGATGGGGAGCATCTCTGCAAAGCTATTTCCTGGCCCCTCCAGAGATGTTCAAGTCCGGGCTCTGGCTGGGCCACTCAAGGACATTCAGAGACGTGTTCCCAAAGCCACTCACGTCTTGTCTTGGCTGTGGGCTTAGGGTTATTGTCATTGTCCTGTTGGAATGGAAACCTTAAAACCTCTGGGATAGGGGGGGACGCAAATGTCCCACTTGGCCAATTGCCAAGGAAAATGCAGAGCGCCAGATTCAAATAAAATGTTATAAAATTCAAACTTTCATTAAATCACACATGCAAGATAACACATTAAAGATACACTCGTTGTGAATCCAGCCAACATGTCAGATTTCAAAAAGGCTTTTCGGGGTCCTGTGCACTTTGGAGCTGGTTTTCGTCAAGGACCTCTCTTACTTTGCTCCGTTCATCTTTCCCCGAAACCTGACTATTCACCCAGTCCCTGCCACTGAAAAACATCCCCACAGCATGATGCTGCCACCACCATGCTTCACCGTAAGGATGGTGCTAGGTTTCCTCCAGAAGTGATGTTTGGCATTTAGGCCAAGAGTTCCATCTCCAGAGAGGAACTCTAGAGCTCTGTCAGAGTGAACATCAGGTTCTTGGTCACCTCCCTGACCAAGGCCCTTCTCCCCCGATTGCTCAGCTTGGCCGTACGGCCAGCTCTAGAAAGAGTCTTGGTGGTTCCAAACTTCTTCCATTTAAGAATGATGGAGGGCATTGTGTTCTTGAGGACCTTCAATGCTGCACACATTTTTGGTACCTTTCCCCAGATCTGTGTGTCGATACAATCCTGTTTCGGAGCTCTACGGACAATTCCTTCGACCTCGAGTCTTGGTTTTTGCTCTGACATGCACTGTCAACAGTGGGACCTTATGTAGACAGGTGTGTGCCTTTCCAAATCAGGTTGTAGAAACATCTCAAGGATGATTAATGGAAACAGGACGCACCTGAGCTCAATTTCGATTCTCATTGCAAAGGGTCTGAATACTTATCTAAATAAGGTATTTCTGTTTTTTCTTTTTCTTATTTTTTCTCTCCCAGTTTTCACTTTGTCATTATAGGGTATTGTGTGTTGATTGATGAGGATTATTTATAAAAAAAAAACATTTAATCAATTTTAGAACAAGGCTGTAAAGTAACAAAATGTGGAAAAAGGGAAGGGGTCTGAATACTTTTCGAAATGCACCGTATATATTAGGATGTATGCAGTGTATATATGTATCTATCATATATATATATATATATATATATATACATATAGTGCATTTCGGAGTATTCAGACCCCTTCCCTTTTTCCACATTGTTACTTTACAGCCTTGTTCTAAAATGGATTAAATATATTTCTGCAACCGCCAACCACAGGAAGATTCAGGAGCCCGCTTTCAATGATTGTAGACAGCCTGATGCCGCTCTGCTAATCGTCAGATTGGGAGGAGAGGAGGTAGGGGGCTCATATGGGTAACTGGGGGGCCCTTCCTTGATTGGGTAACTGATTAATATATATATATATATATATACTACCGTTCAAAAGTTTGGGGTCACTTAGAACTTTCCTTGTTTTTGAAAGAAAAGCAATTTTTTCTCCATTTAAATAACATCAAATTGATCAGAAATAGAGTGTAGATGTTGTTAATGTTGCAGATTTTTTATGGAATATCTACATAGGTGTACAGAGGCCCATTATCAGCAACCATCACTCCTGTGTTCCAATGGCACTAACCAGAATAGAAAAAATCTGCCGTTTCCAGCTACAAGTCATTTACAACACTAACAATGTCTACACTGTATTTCTGATCAATTTGATGTATTTTAAAGTTTTTATGGACAATTTTTTTTACATTTCTTTCAAAAACAAGGACATTTCTAATTGACCCCAAACATTTGAATGGCAGTAATATATCTATATATATATATATATATATACATACAGTGCCTTGCGAAAGTATTCGGCCCCCCTGAACTTTGCGACCTTTTGCCACATTTCAGGCTTCAAACATAAAGATATAAAACTATTTTTTTGTGAAGAATCAACAACAAGTGGGACACAATCAAGAAGTGGAACGACATTTATTGGATATTTCAAACTTTTTTAACAAATCAAAAACTGAAAAATTGGGCGTGCAAAATTATTCAGCCCCTTTACTTTCAGTGCAGTAAACTCTCTCCAGAAGTTCAGTGAGGATCTCTGAATGATCCAATGTTGACCTAAATGACTAATGATGATAAATACAATCCACCTGTGTGTAATCAAGTCTCCGTATAAATGCACCTGCACTGTGATAGTCTCAGAGGTCCGTTAAAAGCGCAGAGAGCATCATGAAGAACAAGGAACACACCAGGCAGGTCCGAGATACTGTTGTGAAGAAGTTTAAAGCCGGATTTGGATACAAAAAGATTTCCCAAGCTTTAAACATCCCAAGGAGCACTGTGCAAGCGATAATATTGAAATGGAAGGAGTATCAGACCACTGCAAATCTACCAAGACCTGGCCGTCCCTCTAAACTTTCAGCTCATACAAGGAGAAGACCGATCAGAGATGCAGCCAAGAGACCCATGATCACTCTGGATGAACTGCAGAGATCTACAGCTGAGGTGGGAGACTCTGTCCATAGGACAACAATCAGTCGTATATTGCACAAATCTGGCCTTTATGGAAGAGTGGCAAGAAGAAAGCCATTTCTTAAAGATATCCATAAAAAGTGTCGTTTAAAGTTTGCCACAAGCCAACTGGGAGACACACCAAACATGTGGAAGAAGGTGCTCTGGTCAGATGAAACCAAAATTGAACTTTTTGGCAACAATGCAAAACGTTATGTTTGGCGTAAAAGCAACACAGCTGAACACACCATCCCCACTGTCAAACATGGTGGTGGCAGCATCATGGTTTGGGCCTGCTTTTCTTCAGCAGGGACAGGGAAGATGGTTAAAATTGATGGGAAGATGGATGGAGCCAAATACAGGACCATTCTGGAAGAAAACCTGATGGAGTCTGCAAAAGACCTGAGACTGGGACGGAGATTTGTCTTCCAACAAGACAATGATCCAAAACATAAAGCAAAATCTACAATGGAATGGTTCAAAAATAAACATATCCAGGTGTTAGAATGGCCAAGTCAAAAGTCCAGACCTGAATCCAATCGAGAATCTGTGGAAAGAACTGAAAACTGCTGTTCACAAATGCTCTCCATCCAACCTCACTGAGCTCGAGCTGTTTTGCAAGGAGGAATGGGAAAAAATTTCAGTCTCTCGATGTGCAAAACTGATAGAGACATACCCCAAGCGACTTACAGCTGTAATCGCAGCAAAAGGTGGCGCTACAAAGTATTAACTTAAGGGGGCTGAATAATTTTGCACGCCCAATTTTTCAGTTTTTGATTTGTTAAAAAAGTTTGAAATATCCAATAAATGTCGTTCCACTTCATGATTGTGTCCCACTTGTTGTTGATTCTTCACAAAAAAATACAGTTTTATATCTTTATGTTTGAAGCCTGAAATGTGGCAAAAGGTCGCAAAGTTCAAGGGGGCCGAATACTTTCGCAAGGCACTGTATATATATATCTATTTAATTTATATAAACTCAGCAAAAAAAGAAACGTCTTCTCACTGCGTTTATTTTCAGCAAACTTAACGTGTTAATATTTGTAAGAACTTAACAAGATTCAACAACTGAGACATAAACTAAACAAGTTCCACAGACATGTGACTAACAGAAATGGAATAATGTGTCCCTGAACAAGGGGGGGTGCGAGGGTCAAAATACTCTTCCCTCTTTGACTCCCATGTCAGGACCCTGAAACAAACACCTCTCTCATCCTCTCACTGTCACTGGCGGAGCTGTCCAAACAACTGAAGGGCGGAACACTAACTCCAGAAGCTGTGTTCCACTCATACGTGGAAAAGGTCATGCACAACTCAATCAACACCCCCAGCAATCACATATACTCTAGGTCACTCCAGCTTTTTGTAATGTGGAATTTTGTGGACTGCATTATTTCTATAGGTGGTGTGTTTTGTTTTCACTGCAAGCATTGGTGACATATTGTACTCCTGCAATGTTTTCTGCAAACCATTAACCACATTTAACCTGTTTACGTATTTAAATCGGAAGTCACAGCTAGGGTTGCAAAGGGTCTGAAACTTTCCGGTAAATTTCAGGAATTTTTCCGGGAATGTTCCATGGGAAGTTAAGCCATGGAATTTGGGGAATTTTGCTTAAATTCATCAAAAAAGTTAGCTTATAACGTGAACCTTTTTTTTGTGGGATACACATAAGGCAATTCTAGGTCTTGTAGCATATTTTGGTTAAACTATCCCCAATTCAATGGAATTGCAACCCTCTGCAGTGCACTCTTCCATCACATTTTCAAGATTCAAGATCTTGCACACTAATGAGATGCTATAGAGCCCACACTACTACACTGTCTGAGCCAAGGACTACATGCTTTCTGGTAAGTTATGATTACAATACTGGCTGGGGTGAATATATTTTATATGACATACATGATTTTTTGTTAACTTGTAAATAGTTGCCTACAGCAAAGTGTATTTAAATCATTTCTAACTTGTTAACAATTTCTGCTAGTTAGTTTTTGCTACCATGTTGGTTTTAGCTTGCTTGAGCCTGCTAACATAGGAGTGTTAATTCAGATGTTTTCATACATGTTTCATTGTAAAACATTTATCTTACAAAGGAGTTGTTTAATCTAACTGCTTAACTAAACTCAGCAAAAAAAGAAACATCTTCTCACTGTCAACTGCGTGTATTTTCAGCAAACTTAACATGTGCTCAATGGGATTGCGATCCGGGCTCTTCGACTGGCCATGGCACTAACACTGACATTCCTGTCTTGCAGGAAATCATGCACAAGAACGAGCAGTATGGCTGGGGGCATTGTCATGCTGGAGGGTCATGTCAGAATGAGCCTGCAGGAAGGGTACCACATGGGGGAGGAGGATGTCTTCCCTGTAACGCACAGCGTTGAGATTGCCTGCAATGACAACAAGCTCAGTCCGATGATGCTGTGACACACCGCCCCAGACCATTACGGACCCTCCACCTCGATCCCGATCCAGAGTACAGGCCTCAGTGCAACGCTCATTTCTTCGACGATTAACGCGAACCCCTGGTGAGACAAAACCGCGACTCGTCAGTGAAGAGCACTTTTTGCCAGTCCTGTCTGGTCCAGCGACGGTGGGCATGTGCCCATTGGCAACATTGTTGCAGGGGAAGTCTGGTGAGGACCTGCCTTACAACAGGCCTTCAAGCCCTCAGTCCAGCCTCTCTCAGCCTATTGCGGACAGTCTGAGCACTGATGGAGGGATTGTGCGTTCCTGGTGTAACTCGGGCAGTTGTTGTTGCCATCCTGTACCTGTCCTGCAGGTGTGCTGTTCAGATGTACCGATCCTGTGCAGGTGTTGTTACACATGGTCTGCCACTGCGAGGATGAACTGCTGTCCGTCCTGTCTCCCTGTAGCGCTCGCTGTCTTAGGCGTCTCACAGCAAGGATATTGCAATTTATTGCCCTGGCCACATCTGCAGTCCTCATGCCTCCTTGCAGCATGCCAAAGGCACATTCACGCATATGATTAGGAACCCTGGGCATCTTTCTTTTAGTGTTTTTCAGAGTCAGTAGAAAGGCCTCTTTAGTGTCCTAAGTTTTCATAACTGTGACCTTAATTGCCTACCGTCTGTAACCTGTTAGTGTCTTAACGACCATTTGACAGGTGCATGTTCATTAATTGTTTATGATTCATTGAACAAGCATGGGAAACAGTGTTAAAACCCTTTTCAATGAAGATCTGTGAAGTTATTTGGATTTTTACAAATTATATATGAAAGACGGGGTTCTGAAAAAGGGATGTTTCTTTTTTTGCTGAGTATTTATATAGTTGATGTCGGAAGTTTACATACACCTTAGCCAAATACATTTAAACTCAGTTTTTCACAATTCCTGACATTTAATCCTAGTAAAAATTCTCTGTCTTAGGTCAGGTAGGATCACCACTTTACCACAATGATTTATTTCAGCTTTTATTTCTTTCATCACATTCCCAGTGGGTCAGAAGTTTACATACACTCAATTAGTATTTGGTAGCAATGCCTTTAAATTGTTTAACTTGGGTCAAACATTTAGGGTAGCCTTCCACAAGCTCCCCACAATAGGTTGGGGGAATTTTGGTCCATTCCGCCTGACAGAGCTGGTGTAACTGAATCAGGTTTGTAGGCCTCCTTGCTCGCACACACTTTTTCAGTTCTGTTCACAAATTTTCTATAGGATTGAGGTCAGGGGTTTGTGATGGCCACTTCAATACGTTGACTTTGTTGTCCTTAAGCCATTTTGCCACAACTTTGGAAGTATGCTTGGGGTCATTGTCCATTTGGAAAACCCATTTCCAACCAAGCTTTAACTTCCTGACTGATGTCTTGAGTTGTTGCTTCAATATATTCACAATTTTCCTGCCTCATGACGCCATCTATTTTGTGAAGTGCACCAGTCCCTCCTGCAGCAAAGCACCCCCACAACATGATGCTGCCTCCCCGTGCTTCACGGTTGGGATGGTGTTCTTTGGCTTGCAAGCATCCCCCTTTTTCCTCCAGTCATAATGATGGTCATTATGGCCAAACAGTTCCATTTTTGTTTCATCAGATCAGAGGACATTTCTCCAAAAAGTATGATCTTTGTCCCCATGTGCAGTTGCAAACCGTAGTCTGGATTTTGTTATGGCGGTTTTGGAGCAGTGGCTTCTTCTTTGCTGAGCAGCCTTTCAGGTTATGTCGATATAGGACTCGTTTTACTGTGTGTATCGATACTTTTGTACCGGTTTCCTCCAGCATCTTCACAAGGTCCTTTGCTGTTGTTCTGGGATTGATTTGCACTTATTGCACCAAAGTACGTTCATCTCTAGGAGACAGAACGTGTCTCCTTCCTGAGTGGTATGACAGCTGCGTGGTCCCATGGTGGTTATACTTGCGTACTATTGTTTGTACAGATTAATGTGGTACCTTCAGGCATTTGGATATTGCTCCCAAGGATGAACCAGACTTGTGGAGGTCTACTATTTTTTTTCTTAGGTCTTGGCTGACTTCTTTTGATTTTCCCATGATGTCAAGCAAAGAAGCATTGAGTTTGAAGGTAGGCCTTGAAATAGATCCATAGGTACACCTCCAATTGACTCAAATTATGTCAGTTAACCTATCAGAAGCTTCTAAAGTCATGACATCATTTTCTGGAATTTTCCAAGCTGTTTAAAGGCACAGCCAATTTAGTGTATGTAAACGTCTGACCCACTGGAATTGTGATACAGGGAAATATAAGTGAAATAATCTGTCTGTAAACAATTGTTGGAAAAAGTAGTAGATGTCCTAACCAACTTGCCAAAACTATAGTTTGTTAACCTCTCTGGGATATGTGGGACGGTAGCGTCCCACCTCGCCAACAGCCAGTGAAAGTGCAGGGCGGCAAATTCAAAACAACAAAAATCTCATAATTAAAATCCCGCAAACATACAAGTATTTTACACAATTTTAAAAGATACAATTCTCGTTAACAAGAAATTTGTGGAGTGGTTGAAAAATTAGTTTTAATGATTCCAACCCAAGTGTATGTAAACTTCCGACTTCAACTGTATATATATATATATATATATATATTTATATGTGTGTATAAATTAAACTGTATAATAAATAAATGTGACTGGTCAATATTTTGGATGAAATCAAATCAAATTGTATTTGTCACATTATCCGATTACAACAGGTGTAGGTCAACTCTATGCGAAGGAGATGTGTCGCACTGCATTTGGCAAATAAATGGTGGTCACAACAGATACTGCCTGGTTTTCTGATCCTCGCTCCTACTTTTTTTAAAAAGGTATCTGTGACCAACAGATGCATATATGTATTCCCAGTCATGTGAAATCCATAGATTAGGGCCTAATAAATATATTTAAATTGACTGATTTCCTTATATGAACTGTAACTCTAAAATATTGAAATTGTTGCATGTTGCATTCATATTTTTGTTCAGTGTATGTTGTTTTATTTGTTATTTTACCATTATTTTACCAGGTAAGTTGACTGAGAACACATTCTCATTTACAGCAACGACCTGGGGAATAGTTACAGGAGAGAGGAGGGGGATGAATGAGACATTTGTAAGCTGATGCCTATATGTGTAGCCTATATCACCCCCAGCCTGTGTGTGGGTGTAATGTTGTTGCTCTGATCCTACCATCATTTGAATATGGGCACTTGAAGGGCCAATCAAATTCTGCCTTTTTCCTGGACTTTAATCTTTCAGTCTGTCCTCCAAACAATAAGTGCTTACTTTGGTAGAAATGGGTATGATAAAAGATCATAGGTTTACGGTGACAGTGACACAGCAGATATTATAGACTTACATTGTTGACGCTACAAGCAACACTATATAAAATGTTTTTAAAAAACGAACACAATGTAGAGGATAACCTTTATCAGTGATTGGATAGTCTGGCCTCTCTGACCTCTCTGACCTGTGTGTGTGTGTGTGTGTGTGTGTGTGTGTGTGTGTGTGTGTGTGTGTGTGTGTGTGTGTGTGTGTGTGTGTTGTGGTTGATTGAGCATTGGATTAACAATTAGAGGCTGTGTGGCAATGATCAATGATGGCAGTGCACAGCTCATCAGTTAAAATGTACAGGGCAAACAGCGTAGCCTAGTGGTTAGAGCTTTGGACCGGTAACCGAAAGGTTGCAAGTTTGAATAACAGAGCAGACAAGGTACAAATCTGTTGTTCTGCCCCTGAACAAGGCAGTTAACCCAGTGTTCCTAGGCCGTCACGGCTTAGGAACACAATCAAAGAAACTCTGAAGGCCTAGGAACACTGGGATAACTGCCTTGTTCAGGAACAGGTTAAGAACAAATTCTTATTTTCAATGATTGAAAATAAGAATTTGTTCTTAACTGACTTGCCTAGTTAAATAAAGGTAAAATAAATAAAATATATATAACCGGAATAAATTATACAATCTTACTTTAGACCATTTGCTGGGTGTTGCGTTTAGAAATGCTCGGTATTGGGTTTGGAATTTAGGAAATGGATAAGTCTACATGTGAATTGACAGCCTTGTGTGACTGAATCCCTTTTTTTGACAGTGTGTAACTTCTCCGGGGCACACGGTGGCAGTAGCTTTGGTGGCGTACAGGGATTCGACTGGGTGCCGTTTCATTAACGTAGAATAAGTAATGTATCGACACGATTACGTCCGGTAAGTGACCTGGTCCGTCCTCCAGCATTCAATCAAAGAAACTCTGTGGAAAAGTTATTCATCTGACAGCGAGTCATATCAGGGCAAGAGTAGTAACATCATGGTTTTCGAGGAGAAAAGGATCCCGAACGGGGAACCCGAAGATGTAAGACATTAATGAACCATTTTCCATTCAATATGTGGTTAAATAATGAACGGAACCGTGTGTTTAAGGCCTAGATTTGCTACTATAGCTAACAGGAGAGACAGTGTCTAGCCAGCCGGTACGTCAGCTAGCCAGTCAGCTAACGTTAGCTAGCATAGTTAGCCAGCATAGTTAGCCAATAATCTGCTCGGTTGTTTTCGAGCAACCAGTGGCAATAAATAGCATGCAAGTTAGCTAACTAGCTTGGCTAACAACAGCCTTGGCAAGTAGTCCAGTGTGTTATATCGGTGTCATGTTTCGAGTGCTTTAAAATGTGTTTTTCTTTCAGGAAGAGGAGGAAGAAGAGGAGGAAGATATGGTGGTATGTATCGATTTGGTATGATGCAACGTAATCTGCCCACCTTGCATTGGTTCTAAAACCTAAAGAATATTTTGTCAACTAGTTAGTTGTCATGCAACTGGGGGGAATAAATAGCCAGCCTCATATCTGTTTGTGCTATAGCCAAGTCTGATATATGGTTGTTTGTTATGCCAGACATGATGGTTATAGTACAAACAGATCTGGGACCAGGCTATGGAATAGATGACTTATGTAGCCCTGGTCCTTTTGTTCCAGGACCCCCTTGACACAGTGCGGGACAAGTGTGCACAGGCAGAGCACTGCATCCACACCCGGGCAAAACTGGAGGACTGCGAATCCAGGGTCGGCTCCAAGTCCGAGACCGCAGAGGACTGCACTGAAGAGCTTTTCGACTTTCTCCATGCCCGGGACCACTGTGTACGTGAGATCTACCCAGACACAGTCAGCAGCGGTTAACCATGGGGTACAAGGGGAAACATACAACCAGGCATGAGTGGATGTTAAAGCAACCAGCTGATTTAAAGCTAGCACTTCTTGATAGAATGTTACAGCAGGTTGGCTCTCGATTAGTCTGCCAAAAAAAATAACCTGAGACTAAGTCTGGTTGTCAGACTGCCAAGAGAGATGTCAGTGGGTCCAACTCCTTGTCTCCTCAGTCAACTCTATGCGAAGGAGATGTCTGCTACTGCAACTGATACACAAATACATTTGTGTGACTCAACATTTTAAACTTCTACAGCCAGATGACACCCATTTTCAGGAGTCAGTGATTTGTATTTACTCTATAGCATGCTTCTCCATTGTTAAGTTCTTCATGATTGGAGAGCTTAGAATTTGAGTACAATAGTTGGATGATGGCGCAGGACAGAAGGATGTGGAGACATGGGTAAAGAAAAGCACACCGACCCTCATATGGTTTACGGTTATATGCTTTCAGTCACCAGACGAAGAATGAAGCGAGAATACATTTGATGGTATAACTAGCTACTTTAGGAGACAAGTGTCACTCACTTTGCATACATTTGACTAGACAGTTTGCAATAACTTTACCTCTCATTTCTGTCCCCCAGGTGGCACACAAAGTCTTCCATTCTGTCAAATAAAGTCCATCCAGCTCCCTGCACTACTGGCAGAAATTCCCTGTCAGATATAGAAACAAGTACCTGGTTTTAAACGAAACCTCTATGTTGTAACCTCAAATACACACTCTGTTCATGTGAATAAATGGTAAATTAAGTGTTGAATCTTTTTTGTAACTGGTTGGATTTCATGAAGTAATATACTTTTGTTAGTTGTGACGCATCTAATCTCATCTACCAGCTGGCGGTAGCTATTGAGACTGGGATCGAGGTTATGCTGTATCAATGTGGCAAGTGCAGCATAAATTAACTTGGTCATTGGTCTCACAACAACTGGATAATTGCAAAGAATTACAATTGCTTTTATGTTCTGCTTAAATGCAATCTCACATAATGGAAACCTTGTATAGCATGCCTCCATGCAATCAACAACCCCTGGTAAGATCTTACTTTTTATAGTGTGCAATAAAAGCTGTCACAAGTTCCACATCTGAAGGCAATGAGGCAAATTGGAGCCTCGACTACTTGCTATTGTTTGGCGAAGATTGTCTAGATTTTGCCTCTCCCTCTGCTATTGGATAGCCTCGAGCCCATCCCTGTGTTGTGATGAGATGACACAAGAAGGGTGCAGTTTCCTCACATGTACAGCAGTGTCGTGAGTTTGGAACGTGCGTTGTCCTAGCTGCCGATTTGCAGTGGTCATAAACTACAGCACAAGCGGAGAATAGGTCTGAGAAAATTGTAATTGTGAATGCAGCTGAACGTTTCTTTAGGATTTCACAGCCGAGGCCTTGCAAGAAATCCTGTTGGCGAATGTTCTGACCTCACAGGTCCCCTAGCCCGTGTAGGGATGTATTTTGGAATTGGATGCCAACCACCCTTAATTAAAACCCGTACGAGTAGGGAGAAGCCCCTGACTGCAGTTCGGGGCCGGGCTCACTGTGGGCGGAGTCAAACGCATTTAACCCGAACCCTGCGAAAAGCACCTGACTGCATCAGGTGTACTTGGAAGTAGAAGGTGGAAGATAGCTGTCAGAGCGTTATGGACAGAATGGACAACTTTGAACAAGTAATTTTTGGGGCTGAGCCGAATTGGACAGTGATTCTGACAGCCACTGCATGCGGTACAGGTGCCTTGATGCTTTTCCTGAATTGGTTCGGACACAAACAGTCTTGGAAGAAAATTCAGAGGGCGAAAGCCCGAAAAGAAACGTCACTGCAACGAGCAGAGCTTGCTGTCCTTCAGTTCAACGAATCTGTAAGTTTGACTTTAGTTTAGCAAACGCTAGCTAACAACCTCAACGAATGAACATTCAACCCTGCTGATAAGTCAGTCCGACACAGCTGTGACTCTAGCTTGCAGATAGCCACCCCAGTACTATCACAACATCTTCATGTTCAAACCAGTTGCCACTTAGTCATGTATTGAAAGGAGGAGTAAGTATTTGAGGACCCTACCTGAAATGGCATGACATTTTATTTTGATTTTCAGAGCGAGTAGCTAGATAGATATCTGGTGGTGTACCTAATGTTCATTCTCTTCCCTCTTTGACTCCCATGTCAGCACCCTGAAACGGACACCTCTCTCATCCTCTCACTGTCACTGGCGGAGCTGTCCAAACAACTGAAGGGCGGAACACTAACTCCAGAAGCTGTGTTCCACTCATACGTGGAAAAGGTAATGCACAACTCAATCAACACCCCCAGCAATCACATATACTGTAGGTTACTCAAGCTTTTTGTAATGTGGAATTTTGTGGACTGCATTATTTCTATAGGTGGTGTGTGTTGTTTTCACTGCAAGCATTGGTGACATATTGTACTCCTGCAATGTTTTCTGCAAATCATTAACCACCTTTTAACCTGTTTATGTTCCATGGGAAGTTAAGCCCTGAATTTGGGGATTTTTTTTGTGGGATACACAAAGCAAGTCTAGGTCTTGTAGCATATTTTGGTTAAACTATCCCCAATTCAATGGAATTGCAACCCTCTGCAGTACATTCATCCATCACGTGTGCGGTGCACTCTTCCATCACATGTACAGCTGATTTTCAAGATCTTGCACACTAATGAGATGCTATAGTGTAGTAGTGTGGGCTCTGAGGCAATAACTACATGCTTTCTGGTAAGTTTTGATTACAATACTGACTGGGGTGAATATATTTTATGACATTCTTTTTTTGTTAACTTGTAAATAGTAGCCTACAGCAAAGCCTGTTTACATAATTTCTAACTTGTTAACAATTTCTGCTAGTTAGTTTTTGCTACCATGCTGGTTTTAGCTTGCTTGAGCCTGCTAACATAGGAGTGTTAATTCAGATGTTTTCATACATGTTTCATTGTAAAACATTTATCTTACAAAGGAGTTGTTTAATCTAACTGCTTAACTAAACTCAGCAAAAAAATAAAAATCTTCTCACTGTCAACTGCGTGTATTTTCAGCAAACGCATATGTAAATATTTGTATGAACATAAGATTCAACTGAAACATAAACTGAACAAGTTTATTGGTTCCACTTTTCTGGGCTCTGTTTATTTACTTAACAAATACAGATCACTCAAAATGTGCACTTCTCTCTCCTGAGTTCTTCCCCGAACAAAAGAAAGACAGGATCTTATATACCCAAGTGATCTATGTTAAGCCTGCATGTGCAGCTAAAATAACAAGTTATTCTTATTAACACAAGATTTCTGAGAACCAGTCTCAAGTGGTATGCAAATCTGCCCTTGTTTCAGAGAAACACAGTCTCTCTGTGTCTTGCTATCACCCTCAGTCCCTTTTCTCACCTTCTCTCACAGACTGGGCTGCGGGTTTTGGCAGAGAGCTAGACACAGACAGAGGCCTCAATATTCAGCTATACAGTGAGCATAAGTACAATGGCATGTAAACAAATTAATAACATCATAATCACTGGTGGGAGTCTTTAGAATTTTAGTCCTTCAAGTTCCACAGATATGTGACTAACAGAAATTGAATAATGTGTCCCTGAACAAAGGGGGAGTCAAAATCAAAAGTAACAGTCAGTATCTGGTGTGGACACCAGCTGCATTAAGTACTGCAGTGCAGCTCCTCCTCATGGACTGCACCAGATTTGCCAGTTCTTGCTGTGAGATGTTACCCCACTCTTCCACCAAGACACCTGCAAGTTCCCGGACATTTCTGGGGGAAATGGCCCTAGTCCTCACTGTCATAATGTTGGGGGAGGTTTATGACCCCCATAAATACTTTTCCCCTTTTTCTTCTCTACTCTACCAATGTGACTATTGAAAATCCCTTTGTTAACATCAAAAAGTGGGAAACGGGACCCTATTTTGGTAATCCAACCAGTTGAAAATGCGCTTTGGTACTTAATGAATATGTCATCAGTAGGCGTCTGAGACATTATTACTAATGACAGGATGACAAACTGTATCTTGGAAAGTCGACACATTCCAGCTATCAGATTCACATGGAATTGTTGTGCAATTTAAATGTTTAAATATTAAACTATTTGTGAAAAGATTAAATGTAATTTTAGTTTGAACGACAGGAGCCTAACGAAATTAGCATCGACTCAACGTGAAGGTGACAACCTAAACGCCGGAAGGATGAATTTCAACTATACCAGCCAGAATATAGCATGAGCTTAAAAGTATGGCCACTTAGTATGAACTTTGAACTCTTATTCAGTCCAGAAGTGATACCTCCTAGCCATTGAGTTAGCAGCAGCCGCTGTGAACATGGGCTAGGAAAGGACGGACGACGTATTCAATCTAACACACAACGATACTACAACGTATCCAGTTTAACACCAGAGACATTCTTCAAAGGACAAGAGATCCCTGCTGGGCAACTCCGCCTTCTATCTACGACCAATCTACCGAAGCGTAGCTCAGAGTAAATATTTATTGCATTTTCCTTTTTCAAATGGGCGGTTATTTAGTATGCATAAGATACTCTATTTACAATAGCATAGCTGCATACTGCCCGATAGACAATCTTTTTGTTCCTCGATCTTCCCGCTCTTTCATTCAAAACCCAACCCCAAATATGCTGGCAAGAGCATCCTGTCTGGTGCAGAGATCAACAAGGCCTATGGTGTCATCACTACCGTGTCTCGCCACATTGGCTTGGAAGAGGGCAAGGTTCTTGGCAGTCTGTCGAAGTACACTTCTTAGCAAGTGCTTTGGGATGGAGATGCAATATGACAGTCGTGTCAACATACACTTGAAGTCAGAAGTTTACATAGTTTACAAATGCATTTAAACTTCGCTTTTCACAATTCCTGACATCTAAGCCTTGTAAAAATTCACTATTTTAGGTCAGTTAGGATCACTTTTATTTTAAGAATGTGAAATGTCAGAATAATAGTAGTGATTTAGTTCAGCTTTTATTTCTTTCATCACATTACCAGTGGGTCAGAAGTTTACATGCACTCAATTAGTATTTGGTAGCATTGCCTTTAAATTGTTTAACTTGGGTCAAATGTTTTGGGTAGCCTTCCACAAGCTTCCCACAATAAGTTGGGTGAATATTGGCCCATTCCTGACAGAGCTGGTGTAACTGAGTCAGGTTTGTAGGCCTCCTTGCTCCCAAAACCTTTCAGTTCTACTACCAAATTTTCTTTAGGATTGATGTCAGGGCTTTGTGATGGCACTCCAATACCTTGACTTTGTTGTCCTTAAGCCATTTTGCCACAACTTTGGAAGTATGCTTGGGGTCATTGTCCATTTGGAAGACCCATTTGCGACCAAGCGTTAACTGATATCTTGAGATGTTGCTTCTATATATCCACATAATTTTCCTCATGATGTCATCCATTTTGTGAAGTCCTGCAGCAAAGCCCCCCCCACAGCATGATGCTGCCACCCCTGTGCTTCACGGTTGGGATGGTGTTCTTCGGCTTGTAAGCCTTCCCCTTTTTCCTCAACATAACAATGGTCATTATGGCCAAACAGTTCTATTTTTGTTTCATCTCTCCAAAAAGTACGATCTTTGTCCCCATGTGCAGTTGCAAACTGGCTTTTTTATGGCTATTTTGGAGCAGTGGCTTCTTCCTTGCTGAGCTGCCTTTCAGGTTATGCCGATATAGGACTTGTTTTACTGTGGATATAGATACTTTTGCACCCGTTTCCTCCAGCATCTTCACATGGTCCTTTGCTGCTGTTCTGGGATTGATTTGCACTTTTTGCACCAAAGTACGTTCATCTCTAGGAGACAGAACGTGTCTCCTTCCCGAGTGGTATGACGGCTGCGTGGTCCCATGGTGTTTATTCTTACGTACTATTGTTTGTACAGATGAATGAGGTACCTTCAGGCAAATCCTTTGGAAATTGCTCCCAAGGATGAACCAGACTTGTGGAAGTCTACAATGGTTTTCCGGAGGTCTTGACTAATTTCTTTTGCTTTTCCCATGATGTCAAGCAAAGAGGCACTGAGTTTGAAGGTAGGCCTTGAAATACATCCACAGGTACACCTCCAATTGACTCAAATGTCAGCCTATCAGAAGCTTCTAAAGCCATTACATAATTTCATGGAATTTTCCAAACTGTTTAAAGGCACAGTCAACTCAGTGTATGGAAACTTCTGACCCACTGGAATTGTGATAGATTATTTCACTGTCTGTAAACAATTGTTGGAAGAATGACGTGTCATGCACAAAGTAGATGTCCTAACCGACTTGCCAAAACAAAAGTTTATTAACAAGAAATTAGTGGAGTGGTTGAAAAATGAGTTTTAATGACTCCAACCTAATGTAATCTTCCGACTTCAACTGTATCTCATCAGCCACCTGGTGAGGCTCTTTCCCCCATCATCCTCCAAATCCCACCAACATCAGCCGCCTCAGAGGGCAACTGGTCCTAGTTTGAGAACACACACACCAAAGCACGCAACAGGCTGACCAATACAAGTGTTGGAAAATTGGTGGCCATCCGGGCAAATTTGAGGCTTTTTGAGCCTGACAACGAGCCATCCTCAACAAGGTTGGAAAGTGACGGTGAAGATGAGGCCTCAGAGTCTGATGTTCAAGAGATTGACATTGAGGTCAAAAGAGAAGACATGGAACCCTGAGAGGAAGACAACCAAAGCTTTAGTATGTTCAGTGAAATCATCCCATGTGAAAAGTCAACTCATTTAAAGTTCAATTTGTAACTAAATGTTTTTTAAATTTCTATTGGAAGGATATAATAAATTGCAATTGTCTAATTATGTCTCTCTATATGGTAAATATATCCAATGAAAAAACATCATTTAAATGGTATTAATATTTCCCATATATTCCTGTTAATTCCCACGGAAAGTTTCCACCTCTGAATATTCCCCAAAATGTGCAACCCTTGTCACAGCCAACACAGCCCTGAAAAGGCCTATGCATTTATGATGACATGCCTGAATTATATATGCACTGTTTACAAAACAATGCAGCACGATCAGTCATTGAATGGCTATCACACAATAGGCATCATGTATTTTGGGGAACGCTGCCGTGGTGATCAGTCTGTCCTGGTCCCAGAACTGTTTGGGATCTGATTTGTGCTCTTGTTGTAGCAATGACCATAGGAGTTGGCAAGACAACACAAACTGATCTGGGACCGGGCTACTAGACCTTTCAATCTACAAGTGCTCCCATTGATTCCCCCCCCACATGTCGTGTTCCCACAGACATTGGAGGTGAATAGGAGACTGAACTGTTGCACTGAGGTCCTGCTGGAGAGTTGGGATCAGCTGGAGGATATTGGCTCTCACAAGGATGGTCTTCTTTATGGGGTCCCTGTCAGCATCAAGGAAAATATTGGATATAAGGTGTTGATTAGGTGTCACTTCAGTGTCTTTCATTAATTGTTATTTTTCCCTGTAAATATAGCTGGGGTTTCCTAGTCAGATTAAGCCTAGTCCTGGACCAATGCACTTTCAATAGAGATTCTCCATTGAGCGTGCTTGTTAGCCCAGGACATTGGCTTAATCTGTGTACAGAAAAGCACCCCCATAGTAGGCCTGTGTCTTTGTTTGTGACACAGGCCCTACCAGTAACATGGTTCTGGGTTCAGAGATGTTCATGTCTACTGAAATATTTTATTTTTTTAAAATTGTGAATTATTTACTTTTTTTATTTTTATCTTCCTGTTTTTGTATTTAGGGTCATGACTCTACGTGTGGCGTGATCTGTAAGTTGGACCTTCCTGCCACAGGGGACAGTGTGCTGGTTGAAGTGCTGAAGAGACAAGGTGCCATTCCCTTCGTCAAGACCAACGTACCCCAAAGCCTGCTAAGGTGAATAGTTGTTTTAGACTTGCAAATGCAACAAATGAGATTCAGAATATAATTTGTGTACCATATACAATGTCAACTGATGAATAAACATAATACACTAGCAATACATTGACATAGATGGGGTAACAATGGCTTTAATGTGCCACACACTGCCACACACTACATTAGGTGATGTAATTTAGTGCAAGAGCTATGACTTGAGCAATGTCATTGAGGAATTTGTGAAGACAATCATCAAAGTCCAATGATCAGACTAGTCTGCACCCAGAGTAAAGCTGATTGGTCACCCCGTGACTAATGTTCTTAGCAATCAGTGTTTTCACCCACATCTCTGTCTTGTCCCCATGTCCAGCTACGACTGCGGTAATCCCATCTACGGTCTGACTCTGAATCCCCATAACCCTCAAAAGACGCCCGGGGGTTCATCGGGCGGGGAGGGAGCGCTGATCGGAGGAGGGGGCTCGGTCCTGGGCATGGGCTCTGACATTGGGGGCAGCATACGCATCCCTTCATCCTTCTGTGGGATCTGTGGCTTTAAACCCACGGCCAACAGGCTAAGGTGGGTGGGTGGGGGGGTGCGTGCATGTGTACGTTAGTGGGTCTGTCAGTGTGTCTTGTTGACAACCTGTGAGGACTTCAGTAATATTTTACAATGTTCCTAACCTTGAGCACAGTTCAAGAACGATTGCATCACAAGACGTTTATTTCCTCTGTAAAAGCATAATTGAGTGTGTGAGTGTAGCTGGTGCATCAAAGTCAGGTGCAGGAGAGCAGAGATGAGTGGACAAAGCACTTTACTAAGGCAATCATTTGCACAGAACTTAACTGCGCCACAAAAAAAATGCCCAACGAACAAGTGAGGCAGCACAAAGTACAGGTAAATAAAATAAACCCGGCGCAAACCAGCCGGAAGCGTGCACCAACCTCAACAATAAACAATTACACACACGGACATGGGGGGGGGGGGGGGGACAGAGGGTTAAATAACGACATGTAATGAGGGAATGATGACCAGGGGTGTGAGAAAACAAGACAAAATGAAAGGTTGATCGGCGATGGCTAGAAGACCGGTGACGTCGACCGCTGAACGCCGCCCGAACAAGGAGAGGGACCGACTTCGGCGGAAGTTGTGACAGTGTGTGTGTGAGTTATTGACCTGATGGGCTTGGTTAGATATTGACTTGTTTTTTGTTTTTGTTTTTTCAGTTCGCGAGGTGCTTCCTCCTGTAGCCGGGGCCAAAAGTCAGGTAAGGCTCAAACGTACAACTTTCCACCCTGCACATGTATAGCTAAATAAATTTAATGTTTTCTTGAACCCCTCCATCATAACGCCTACATACATAGAGAAAATAGGGAGCAGAGCTCTTCTGTGGAAAAAAATGTAGAAATAGTATCAAAAGGATGCTCATTACATACAGTAATTTTGGGATAGTAACAACATAATAACAGATGTTATTGTTACCTTTTTAACAACTGACTCGCCACTGTCAAGATGACACCAATTGTTTGTGTTCTTGTTCCAGTGCTGTCGTCCTTTGGGCCCATGGCAAGGGACGTGGATGGCCTGGCTCTCTGTATGCAAGCTCTGCTCTGTGACCACATGTTCAGACTGGACCCTACTGTTCCCCCAATCCCATTCAACCAACAGGTGGGATCTTTCTCTGTCATAGGGAGTAGGGTGATGTTGCCCCTAAACGCTGATCGAGTCATTTCATTTAAAAAAAAAAATGTTTTGTGGGAGTTTAAGCTGTACATAAAGGAAAATTCATCCTGGAGCCTTTCGTAGGATACATATCATTGTTCAATGGATATCCCTGAAGACAAACAAATTATATTATTATATTTAGTGATGGGCACCCTTTTGTAAAATCTAATGATATCAGTTGCAATTGTTTTATTATAACATATCAATGCATATTGATTTTACACAAAACATTGCAGCTGTCTGAATGTTCACTTTTAGTTTTTACTTCCACGGATCTGTGAAGTCGAGACAGCTGCTTGTTGATGTTCTGGTCTGAATGTTCACTTTTAGTTTTTACTTCCACGGATCTGTGAAGTCGAGACAGCTGCTTGTTGATGTTCTGGTCTGAATGTTCACTTTTAGTTTTTACTTCCACGGATCTGTGAAGTCGAGACAGCTGCTTGTTGATGTTCTGGTCTGAATGTTCTAGGAGCTTAACCTACTCAACCAGTTTGAATACAATGAGAAGCCCATGAACTGTTGCTGGATCATCAGCAGGCAATTTAAGTAGGATTATGATAAGTTGACAGCCCGTGAGAAGGTCTGCTGAGAGGGTTTTGTGCATGCAGGAACAGTCGCGTATGCTTATTTTTTTTACATAATAGTGTAGGTTGACAAGAAGAATAAACCAATATTACAATATGCCTTGCTCTTATCGATATCAAATTATCGATATTGGATGCCAATATCCATTATAAGGTACATTATGCAGTTCTCCAGGTATACCAGCGTTCCAAGCCCCTGAGGATCGGGTACTATGAGAATGACGGCTATGCCATGCCCTCTCCGAGCATGGGCCGAGCCCTGAGGGAGACCAAGGCGTTGTTGGAGAGCGCAGGGCACACGGTGAGTAACCCCCAGCTCCAGACTGATCTACTTTGCCTTCAAAAAGTATTCAGACCCCTTGACTTTTTCCACATTTTGTGTTAGACTGAATTTAAAATTGATTAAATTAAGATTTTGTGTCACTGGCCTATACACAATACCCTATGTCAAAGTGGAATTATGTTTTCAGAAATGTTAACAAATTGTATTAAAAATAAGTATTCAACAACCTAGTTGTTATGGAAAGCCTGTGATTCAGGAGTAAACATGTGACTTGTTAAGCACAAGTTATATCGACTCGCTCGGTGTGCTCTAAGTGTTTTACATGATTTGTGAATGACTACCTCATCTCTGTACCCCACACATATAATTATCCGTAAGGTCCCTCAATCAAGCAGTGAATTTCAAACAAAGATTCTATGGGATTATAATGACAGAACTACGTGAGTTTGTATTTTGAATTTTGTGGTCGCACATTGAGATTCGTGGTTGCAAGTACGATTTGCAAGTGTGATTTATTTTGCATGTTTGTATAATGATGTGTGCAAGATTTAAGTGGTTGCTAACTTGTAACTTGACATTTGAACACATTCAATAAGATTTGAATTATTACAAGTCCATTTCCAACTATGAATATACTGCTGTGAATCAAAAATTATCTTGCAGAAGAGGAGAGGGCCTAGAACCGAGCCCTGAGGGGACACCAGTAGTGAGAGTACGTGGTGCAGACACAGATCCTCTCCACATCATCTGGTAGGAGTGGCCTGCCAGGTGGGATGCAATCCAAGAGTGTGCAGAGCCTGAGACGCCCAGCCCTGAGGGTGGAGAGGACGATCTTGTGGTTCACTGCGTCGAAAGCAGCGGATAGATCTAGGAGGATGAGAACAGAGGGGAGAGAGTCAGCTTTGGCAGTGCGGAGAGCCTCTTGTGTCACAAAGAAGAGCAATCTCATTTGAGGAACCTGTCTTGAAGCCGGAGTGGTTAGGGTCAAGAAGATTATTCTGAGAGAGATAATGAGAAAGTTGATAAGAGACAGCATCCTCAAGTGTTTTGGAAAGAAAATAAAGAAGGGATACAGGTCTATAGTTTTGGACGTCCGATGAGTCAAGTGTTGGGTTCTTGAGGAGGGGAGCAACTCGGGACATGCGATGAATTGATGAGGGAAGTGAGGAATGGGCGAAGGTCTCCAGAGATGGTCTGGAAGAGGGGATGGGGTCGAGTGGGCAGGTTGTGGTGCAGCCAGACCTCACTAGTCGCAAAAATTGAATCTGGCGAAATAGAGGGGAGAAAGAGGTTCAAGGTGTATGGTAGTTCTGTGTGAGTGAGACCAGTGGACTCAATAGGCTGAGTGAATGAGTAGCGGATCTTGTCAACCTTTTTTTTCCAGAGTGGTTGACAAAGTTGTCCACAGAGAGGGAGGGGTGGAGGATTAAGGAGGGAGGAGAAGGTTGACATTGTTTAGAAGATTGGGTTAGAGACAGAAGCTTGAAATTGTGGTAGGGAGTGGTTTTGGCAGTGTATACAGAGAAAGAGAAGGCAGAGAGGAGGGCGTGAAAGGATGATTGGTCTTCTGGTACTTTAGTTTTCCTCCATTTTCTTTCAGCTGCCCACAGCCCTGTTCTGTAAGCTCGCAATGATTCACTCCGCCATGGAGCAGGAGATGAGGGCAGACCCGGCTGGGAGGAAAGGGGACAGTGCTAGTCATAGGATGCGGAAAGGGACGAGTATTGTCGAAGAGGGAGAAGGATTTAGCAGAAGGGAGAGATGATAGAAGAGGAGAGAAGATTGCGACGGGACATGACCATCTGGGTAGGGGCCTAGTGTTGGGTTCGAGACCTGCTCCCTGCCTGTTTCATTACATTGGTGTCAGAAGTGGGATCGGACCTTGCATCCACGACAGTGCGTGTGCTTGGCCGGTGAGCGTTCCTGTAAGACGTCGAGTCGCAAGTTGGCGCGCTGACGCTCTCTTTGAAAGGAGGGAGTAGTGTAACGACCCTGGGTTTATAAGCGCGGATATCGACTGCCGCTTGAGCATGCATTTGCGGCACAGTCGATAGCACGCTGGACTTTGGGGTAGAAGGTCGAGACCTGCTCCCTGCTTGTTTCATTACATTATTATTGAAATTCCATACATTTTGAAGGATACAAAGTCAAATATGTTACAAAAATCTATACATCCTTAAAACATGGAACACTAAACATCACAAACAGGCAAACAAACACATACAGGGTTTTTACGTTCAAATAAATTTGAAAAGCTTAAGAGGGTCCATTGATTTCAATAACTTATTCTTACAGAGCATATTATTCAATGTGGTAAAGTAATTATTTAAGGCTACCTTAAAAAATATAGAAAAGAAGTTGTTTTCCTTAAATACAGGTCAAATCAAATGTTTACTTGTGAATCTTTCTACAAATCTCTTGGTAACGTGACAACAGTGACGGGAACTCAGAGCGTGCGCAGATAAAAACTATGCAAGTATCTTTTATTCACAGCAGAATATTCATAGTCTTAAATGGACTTGTAATAATTCTTAAATTAAATTATGCTTGCAAGTCTTATTGAATGTGTTCAAAATTAAAGATGCAACAAATCTTTCACTCATCGCGATAAAGGTTTGCGAAATTTAAAATACATATTTGGGAGTTGTACATGCAACCAGTAATCTCAATGTGCGACCACGAAACTCAAAATACAAACTCGCGTAGTTCTGTCATCTTTATAATCCCATACAATTCAACCACAAAGACCAGGAAGCTTTTCCAATGCCTCACAAAGAAGGGTACCTGTTGGTTAAAAAAAAGCAGACATTGAATATCCCCTTTGAGCATGGTGAAGTTATTAATTCCACTTTGGATGGTGTATCAATACACCCAGTCACTACAAAGATACAGACTACCTTCCTAACTCAGTTGCCGGAGAGTAAGGAAACCGCTCAGGGAGTTCACCATGAGGCCAATGGTGACTTTAAAACAGTTACGGAGTTTAATGGCTGTGATAGGAGGAAAACTGAGGATGGATCAACAACATCATAGTTACTCCACAATACATGTACTAACCAAAGTGACAGAGTGAGAAGAAGGAAGTCTGTACTGAATAAAACATATTCCAAAACATGTGTCCTGTTTGCAATAAGGCTCTAAAAGTAAAACTGTCCCCCCCAAAAAATGTGGCAAAGAAATGAACTTTATGTCCTGAATACAAGGCATTATGTTTGGGAGGAAATCTGACATGTGATTTTGACATGTATTGACTCAGTGGTGTGAATACTTATGTACGTTTGCTAACATTTCTAAGAACAGGTTTTCACTGTCATTGAAATCAGTTCAATACATTTTGAATTCGTGCTGTAACACAACATAATGTGGAATAAGATGAGGGGTATGAATACTTTCTGAAGGCACTATATGACCAGAGCTTGGTTGAACACTTATTTATCAGAGACAGATTTACTTGGACTGCCGAATAACCGAAACAAAATAATGTGGATGTTAATTCCTTTACAGGTCGGTCCATGACTGTATTGATATTAAATTGTATTACTCTATCTCATCTCACTCTCTGTAGTTGGTTCCCTTCAGTCTCCCCAGGCTGAGCTATGCCATGCATGAGCTGGTTCTCAGGGGTTTCTCAGGCGATGGATGCGCTACCATGCTCAGCAACCTGTGAGTCAGTCAAATCACCCTGGATTGTGTTCAGTTGGGCACACCATAGAAAAACATTTTGAAATACAATGAGTATTTCTTATTGGAGTCAATGTAGTCCCTCCCTGTTTCAGTCTGTTTTCTTCCGTTTAGTTCCTAATGAACACAACCCTGGTAATCCCAATGAGTTAAAACAGAACATCCCTGGGAGAGAAATGAACTATCCAGTATTCACACTAAAATTATAAAAAGTAACTTTGTTGTTTGGTGTTATTGTAGGAAAGGAGGGCCTGTCGACCCGTCTCTGCGGGTTCAGATTATTCCGTACGGTTTACCTCGCACTGTGAAGAAAATTCTATCCATTCTGATCAAGGCCATAGTGAGTGCTCTCCAAGTCTGCAGCATACAGAGAGGGAGGTTAAAACTGTATTGTGATGTATATCAGACTGCTAATGTTATATTTGGCTGATACTTCTGTTTGTCAATGGTCTTATTTTTTCCCTTCAGTTTCCTCGTATAGGTGCCTCTATGGAAAGCCTGTGTGGAGCTAGGTAAGAAGAACCTATGTCTATTCTTCCTATTGGATTCATATTCTTATGGTCCCTGGGTGTCAAAAGCCACCCAGGGACCCCTCACACCCAATGCCAAATCCACCCCAGGGAATAATTTAAATAGGATGAAGAAGCAATAGTCCAAGCCGCAGCTCCATACTACTTGTCAGACATAGATAACAGATACTGTATATTGGTTGTTGGGTTGGTAGGCATGAGGTTTGGGGGGTGTCCGTGGGTGGCTTTTAATAATTTGTGACTCGTTTCAGGAATTAGGCGTATGTCATAGGTCACTACTTCTCAGGAGTAGCATTTGAACTTAAACATTTTTTTAAATCAATCAATTTTTTGGGAGAAATGCCTTCTGGAACATTTGAACTTTCTTGTGCCTTAATAACAAACGTGTATTCCATCTGTAAATACGAATAAAATTGTTAAATTACGAGCCTAGTAGGTTTAGCCACTGAAAAAGACAGTAACCTTCCTTCTAGACTTGATTGGCTGAGATAATGGATGGGCTGGACATGCCCGGAGATGAGTTTGGATTGGTCTGCTGTTAGACCAGATCATCTGAAGAAATTGACCATGTAATTATCAAACTTACATATATTGGTAGTAGAAAGGAAACACACTCTTTGTTTAAGTATTAAAATTCTCCTTTAGTAATACTATTGCAGGCGGATGTTGGTACAGAGTACAGTATATGATCGCTCTCCCCAGGTTCTGCGAGGTGTCTAAGATATCCTGCAGCTTATATGCTGTAGGTATAGGTTCATAAGGTGATATTTCACATCAGATAAGTCTAAGCATCTTCTGCCAGGTGGAGGTTTCCATCAGGCCTGCGGTGGCCTTGTGTTCTCAGAAACCCAGTCGTATTTTCAGAACCTCAGTCACGGTGGGACCCAGACAAGAGGAGTATGAGTGTAGGCGGTTTCCGCCTTCTGATAGTGTCTGCAGGCCATATCACTCAAAACAGGTGTTAACACGCATACAGA
Source organism: Oncorhynchus clarkii lewisi (assembly GCF_045791955.1). NCBI lineage: Eukaryota > Metazoa > Chordata > Actinopteri > Salmoniformes > Salmonidae > Oncorhynchus > Oncorhynchus clarkii. Next base: position 54,364,043 of record NC_092151.1, on the reverse strand, counting down.
GGTCTCCTGAGAGGAGACCTTAGTTTATCATCACATAAATTATTAACCCTTTAAAAGGTATGTGGCCTTGGTTTAACTCCTTCACTGCCATGTAGATTGCTTTTGTTTATAGCGTGAGCTGTACAGTATGTGTTTGCAGTCCTTTCTACCATGCCGTTTTTGAAAGATATAAAGTTAACTTTTGTAGTTCTCGATAGCTTTGCTACTTGATGCCATGAATTTAGCAGGTGCTTTTGAAAGATCCGTGGGAAAAGCTACTTTCTGCACATGCCAATGTAGCTACAAATAAAACAGAGTTAAATGGTTCCAGTCTGCCGTGAAGCGTTCATCTATGTATACGGGTGAGAGTCTTAGCCACATTTTTCAGATGTAAGTTTCTAATTGTCTCAAAATCGTTTTTTATTGCAATGAATTAATTTTATTGTGTCAAATAGGCAACCAGTCCCTGAAGGGATTAATTGACGCAAACAAACATTACAATAATTCAGAGAATTCTTCTTCCGTTGTTTTTTGCAGTGCGCTTTGCATAAAGGGTGAAAAAAATGTAAAAATCAATACATAATAGTAAATACGGTTATCCAAACAATAATTATATCCTTAGAGCAAGTTAAAGCGTACTGTTAACTAGCAAACATTAGCTTCTGGCTCGCTAGCTAATGTTACGTGCATGATCTGTGTAGTATTATTCAAATCAGAAATCCATTTGCATTGCTAGTTATAGCCTAATGTTCGCTAGCTAACATTGAACCTAGCTTGTTAGCTTTAGCTACCTGAAGATTCATACTATAGCTATGACAAATCAAATTTATTTGGTCACATACACATGGTTAGCAGATGTTAATGCGAGTGTAGCGAAATGCTTGTGCTTCTAGTTCCGACAATGCAGTAATATCTAACAAATTCACAACTACCTCATACATACAAATGTAAGGGATGAATATGTACATATAATATATGGATTAGCGGCATAGGCAAGATGCAGTAGATGGTAAAGAGCAGTATATACAGTTGAAGTCAAGTTTACATACACTAACTTGTTTTTAAACCACTCTACAAATTTCTTGTTAACAAACTATAGGTTCTATAAGTCTGTGTGCATGACATGTAATTTTTCCAACAATTGTTTGCAGACAAATTATTTCACTTATAATTCACTGTATCAGAATTCCAGTGGGTCAGATGTTTACATACACAAAGTTCACTGTGCCTTTAAACAGCTTGGACAATTCCAGAAAATAATGTCATGGCTTTGGAAGATTCTGATGGGAAAATTGACATAATTTGAGCCAATTGGAGGCATACCTGTGGATGTATTTCAAGGCCTACCTTCAAACTCAGTTCCTCTTTGCTTGAGGAGACACGTTCTGTCTCCTAGAGATGAACATACTTTGGCGCAAATCAATCCCAGAACAACAGCAAATGACCATGTGAAGATGCTGGAGGAAACCGGTACAAAAGTATCTATATCCACCGTTAAACGAGTCCTATATCAACAAAACCTGAAAGGCCACCATCGATCCACGGTTTCTGGTTAGGAAATGTTTTAGTCACAGTGGGTATGACCTTTCCGATGCACTTGCTAATAAACTCGCTCACCGAGTCAGCTTAGCCTCAGACAACAACATTGATGTGTATCTGGAACATATCCCAGTCCACGTGATTGAAGCGATCCTTGGACAGACCTGTGCACAGGTGTTTCCTGTTTTAGTTTGTCTGTAGGCTGGGAGCAACAAAATTGAGTCATGGTCAGATTTGCTAAAGGCAGCGCGGGGGAGGGCTTTGTATGCGTTGCGGAAGTTAGAGTAGCAATGATCCAAAATGCTAGCAGCCTGTGTTCAGCATTCGATATGCTAATATAATTTAGGAAGTCTCGCTCTCAGGTAAACTTTGTTAAAGTCCCCAGCTACAATAAATGTAGCCTCAGGATGTAAGGTTTCCAGTTAACATAGTCAAGTGAAGTTCTTTCAGGGCCGATGTGGTATCTGCTTGTTGGGGATATCCACGGCTGTGACTAATCAAAGAGAATTCTCTTGGTTGATAATGCGGTCGGCATTTGATTGTAAGGAATTCTAGGTCAGGTGTACAAAAGGACTTAAGTTCCTGTATGTTGCTGTGATTACACCATGAGTCGTTAATCATAAGGCATATACCCCCGGCCTCCTTCTTACTGGAGAGATGTTTGTTTCTGTCGGCGCAGTGCATGAAGAAACCGGGTGGCTATCGACTCTGACAACATATCCCGAGTGAGCCATGTTTCCGTGAAACAGAATTTTACACTGTCTGTCTCTCTGTAAGGCAACTCGTGCCTTAATTTTGTCCATCTGGTTATCTAGAGATTGGACATTGGCGAGTAATATGCTCAGGAGCGGTGGATAGTGTGCTAGCTTTCTGAGTCTGACCAGTAGGCCGCTCCGTCTGCCTCTCCTGCGGTGACCGCGTTGTTTTGTGTCGGCCTCTGGGATAAGATCCCATGTCCAGGGTGGAGGTCCGAAACAAAGGATCTGCTTCGGGAAAGATGTATTCCTGGTCGTAATGTTGGTAAGTTGTCATCGCTTTTATATCCAATAGTTCTTCCCTCCTGTATGTAATAACACTTAAGATTTCCTGGGCTAACAATTTAAGAAATAATACATAAAATAATGTATAAATAACAAATAACTGCATAGTTTCCTAAGGACTTGAAGCAAGGCGGCCATCTCTGCTGGCGCCAATGTTTTTATTAGTAGTAGTATGAGTTCGGGTTATCCCGGTACATTGTTTAGCTTGCTAGCTACATGTCTGAACGAAAGACTACTTTGGACATATTATTACATGACCCATCAAATTAGCCAGGTGTGTCTGGGGGTGATTATGGCCATCTATTGTATTTCATGAACATGTGTACATGTCTAGACAATAGTGACCTATCCACTTAGCTAGATGTGGCTGGGGGCTGGTTATAGCAATTCTTTCACATGACCCATTAATTTAGACAAGTGTGTGTCTGGTAAGCGTCATCAAATAACAAAAATAGTTGTACAACATTTTTGTTTCTGGACACTTTCTGTTGTTGATATTGCTACTATGCAAGTAACCACTTCAGTATCGTTTACACCTTCTGTATCCTGTGCATGTGAAAAATAAACGTGTATATTTTATAGATTTGATATAGTGTTTGTTTACCACATGTCCTTGCGTGAGTCCTTAAAGAGATGGGTGGGGCTAAGGCTTAAGAGGGTGTGAACGATTCTGAATAGGTGTAGACAAAGAAGAGCTCTCTGGTATTGTAGGTGTAACAAAACATTAAAGTTACATTTTCTCAAAAGTGGGGTTACAAGCAGAATGACTTTCCCATTGTTCCTCAACTGTAGTGTATGATATACCATTTTCTAGCTCTGAGTCTCTACGTTTTTCCAATGTAAAAAAAAAAAAAACAATTTAAAATTTGGCCATTTTTTAAAATAAGACCGAATCGAGGCGGTCAGTCACATTTTATTGAATTCCCCATTTCTTAGTCAATGGTAGTTATATGTTTGGTTCCAATTAGATGTTGGGTAGTATATTTATTGAAATATTATGTGAATCCTAAAACTTTTAAACTGGCCAATTTTGCAGAAATGCTAATCTTATGTTTTTTTAACTCCAGAAATGATTTCATAACAATCTGAGCTGGCGTGTGTCATGGCTTGCTGAAATGACATGGGAAGACACTTAAAAAATATATATATATATATATATTTCAATGCCATGGTATGAAATGCAGAATCTTCATGACTCCATCACTTCCTTTTTTCACCAGCTCTGTGCAAGACCTGTGGAGACAGCATGCGGATGTGGAGGTACTAGACATTTTGAAGTTGTGCCATCTCTGAGTTTCCTGATGGTCTGAGAGGAGGCACAAATTGTGTCCTGTAAATGTATTTAAATGTCCTTATTCATCTGGTCTCTTGTTGTAATACAGAAAAACAGAATGGCATGGATTATTGTATGCCAGTCACTGGCAATGTTATATTGTTCAACTAAGCTTGCAGCATGATAATCAATTTGACAAAAAACCTTCTGAGGGAATGTTGTGTGGAAATCAGTGCGCTGAGGAAAATGTACAGTAGTTCTGTCTGTGTTCCAAGGACTACATGCACGAGGTGATGGCAGAGTGGAGAAGGTGTGAGCTGGACGTGCTGCTCTGTCCCATGATGGGTCCCGCCTACAACCATAACTACCCTGGGAAACTCACCAGTACCCATCTCTCCTCTCTGATCTCTTATCAAATGGAATATAGATTTAACTAGCTCTTTTAAAAAACAATATTTTATGAAGCTTGTTTTTTGTTGCAGTCATGACCATTTTTTAAAATGTAGAATCACCAGTTGGAATAGTTATGAATTCACCTGCTTTATTGAACTATGGGTGGACGTATTATTGACCCGACCCCCCCCCCGCCCCACCCCTTCTCTCTCTTCAGGTGCGGTGTCCTACACCATTATGTACAATCTCCTTAACTTCCCTGCTGGGGTGGTCCCTGTCTCCACGGTAACAGCAGAGGACGAGGAGGAACTCAGGCACTACAAGGGCAACTATGGGGACCTCTGGGACAAGCTCTACAGAAAGGTACAGTCAGTCACAAACACACTCTTCCTCTTAAAATATTTACAGGATATTTAGATATTTACAAACTTACTGCCATCCGGACTTGAAGTGGCCATTTTGTCCATGCCAGATGTCACAACCTGTAGCCTAACTGGTGAATCTTAGCCTGTAGTTCCATTGTAACCAGTAGATGGAAGCAGAGGCCTGTCCTGGTTGCTGAGTTGGAACTCAGGCCATTGGGCCCATATTCAAAAATCATCTCAGAGTAGTGGTGCTGATCTAGGATCAGCCCCTCCTGTCTATATAATTGTATATATTATTCTCTAAAAAGGAAGACTGATCCTATACCAGCACTCCTATAGAAATTGTTTGTGAATACGGTCCCTAGTCAACATGCGTTTGGTTGGGACTGACTGTTTGTGTGTGTTTACAGGCGGTGACTGGTGGAGAGGGGCTGCCGGTGGCTGTACAGTGTGTGGCCCTGCCCTGGCAGGATGAGCTCTGTCTGCGCTTCATGAGAGAGGTGGAGAGGCTGTTCAGAGAGAAGAAGAAATAAGAGAGAGAGAGATGAAGAAATGAGAGCGAGAGAGATGGATGTACTAAGAGGTGGAAAGATAGAATGGTAAAAAGGACCTGTTCAATCAATCAATATAAGAAAGTCACTGTTATTGAAGTAGTAAAAGGAATAGATAACATTATTCTTATGCTGCAAGGTAACTTGAATAGGGTCCCCTGGCCCAAATAATAGTAAATGTCCTCAGAAAGCAGGTTGGAGGAAGGACTGATCCAAGTGCACTGAGAAACACAAATGACTGTTCCTTGGCTGCTAACAGGTCACCTAACCTCAAATAGGGATACAAATACATACATATTTTCTTACACACAAGAAAATTGGGAAATTCTGTTTACCTCAGTCGATTTAAAAAAAATAAAATAAAAAAAAAACGCACTTATGAAATGACTTGGTATTTTTAAATTATAGTCACCTTATGCACTTATTATTATATAGGAAAATTCATATAAATATATAGTATGTCTGATTTTCATGACTCAAATTAAAAAACTTTGTTAACTATATAGTGCCGTTTGTGTCTGCATGGTTCAGGAATGAGAACATTTGTCATGGATTTCTCCCCTTGAGGTCAAGTGTCTACCAAATGTGACATGCACTGCAATGTAATGCTTTTAGATAGCTGAGATATAATATGGTCACTTATGTACTTCTCAATACATGCTGCAATTTTAATACAGAAGGATTAAAGATGACACTAAAATTGCGTCAATCTGAATGATTGTGTGTTGACCGTCATTTATTCATCCAATACCATCGATCTTGTCCCTTTAGTGGGCTGTGCGAATGAAAACCAGGACAATAGTAACAGCCTCTGCCACTCTCCTCCTCCAGTCAATCACTAACATTCTGGTTCCTTTAATATCTCAGCCATTGTAGCATGAACAGGCACAACAACATTAAGGGGTGGAAGTTGTGTAGCTGGCGTCTTGCTAACATCAGACACTCTGGAAAATGACGACGCAGTCTGTCTCGGTTACTCAGACAATCGTATTGGACATGTGTAATGAGGAAATGGCGTTTACTGTATATACACAGTGCCTTGCGAAAGTATTCGGCCCCCTTGAACTTTGCGACCTTTTGCCACATTTCAGGCTTCAAACATAAAGATATAAAACTGTATTTTTTTGTGAAGAATCAACAACAAGTGGGACACAATCATGAAGTGGAACGACATTTATTGGATATTTCAAACTTTTTTAACAAATCAAAAACTGAAAAATTGGGCGTGCAAAATTATTCAGCCCCCTAAGTTAATACTTTGTAGCGCCACCTTTTGCTGCGATTACAGCTGTAAGTCGCTTGGGGTATGTCTCTATCAGTTTTGCACATCGAGAGACTGAAATTTTTTCCCATTCCTCCTTGCAAAACAGCTCGAGCTCAGTGAGGTTGGATGGAGAGCATTTGTGAACAGCAGTTTTCAGTTCTTTCCACAGATTCTCGATTGGATTCAGGTCTGGACTTTGACTTGGCCATTCTAACACCTGGATATGTTTATTTTTGAACCATTCCATTGTAGATTTTGCTTTATGTTTTGGATCATTGTCTTGTTGGAAGACAAATCTCCATCCCAGTCTCAGGTCTTTTGCAGACTCCATCAGGTTTTCTTCCAGAATGGTCCTGTATTTGGCTCCATCCATCTTCCCATCAATTTTAACCATCTTCCCTGTCCCTGCTGAAGAAAAGCAGGCCCAAACCATGATGCTGCCACCACCATGTTTGACAGTGGGGATGGTGTGTTCAGCTGTGTTGCTTTTACGCCAAACATAACGTTTTGCATTGTTGCCAAAAAGTTACATTTTGGTTTCATCTGACCAGAGCACCTTCTTCCACATGTTTGGTGTGTCTCCCAGGTGGCTTGTGGCAAACTTTAAACAACACTTTTTATGGATATCTTTAAGAAATGGCCTTCTTCTTGCCACTCTTCCATAAAGGCCAGATTTGTGCAATATACGACTGATTTGTCCAATGAACAGAGTCTCCCACCTCAGCTGTAGATCTCTGCAGTTCATCCAGTGTGATCATGGGCCTCTTGGCTGCACCTCTGATCAGTCTTCTCCTTGTATGAGCTGAAAGTTTAGAGGGACGGCCAGGTCTTGGTAGATTTGCACTGGTCTGATACTCCTTCCATTTCAATATTATCGCTTGCACAGTGCTCCTTGGGATGTTTAAAGCTTGGGAAATATTTTTGTATCCAAATCCGGCTTTAAACTTCTTCACAACAGTATCTCGGACCTGCCTGGTGTGTTCCTTGTTCTTCATGATGCTCTCTGCGCTTTTAACGGACCTCTGAGACTATCACAGTGCAGGTGCATTTATACGGAGACTTGATTACACACAGGTGGATTGTATTTATCATCATTAGTCATTTAGGTCAACATTGGATCATTCAGAGATCCTCACTGAACTTCTGGAGAGAGTTTGCTGCACTGAAAGTAAAGGGGCTGAATAATTTTGCACGCCCAATTTTTCAGTTTTTGATTTGTTAAAAAAGTTAGAAATATCCAATAAATGTCGTTCCACTTCATGATTGTGTCCCACTTGTTGATTCTTCACAAAAAATACAGTTTTATCTTTATGTTTGAAGCCTGAAATGTGGCAAAAGGTCGCAAAGTTCAAGGGGGCCGAATACTTTCGCAAGGCACTGTAGGTAGCTGCCAAAATAAAGGAAAAACTTGAGTGATACAAAGTATATTGAAAGCAGGTGCTTCCAAACAGGTGTGGTTCATGACTTAATTAATTAAGCAACCCATCCATTTATTTATTTTACCAGGCAAGTCAGTTAAGAACAAATTCTTATTTTCAATGACGGCCTAGGAACAGTGGGTTAACTGCCTGTTCAGGGGCAGAACGACAGATTTGTACCTTGTCAGCTCGGGGGTTTTGGACTCTCAACCTTCCGGTTACTAGTCCAACGCTCTAACCACTAGGCTACCCTGCCGCCCCATGCTTTGGGTCATGTGTAAAAATGCCCATCTCAGTGACTTTGAAAGAGGGGTCCCAAAGGAGCATGGGGGGTATAAGTCTGTCACCAGGTCCTGTTGAACACTTAAGGGAGATTCTGGAGGGGCGCCTGAGGGTTTTCAACCACCATCAACAAAACACCAAATTATGGAATTTCTCATAGAAGAATGGTGTCGCATCCTTCCAGTAGAGTTACAGACACTTGTAGAATCTATGCCAAGGCGCATTGAAGGTATTCTGGAGGATTTGGAGGCTCATGGTGGCCCAACGCCCTATTAAGACACTTCCTGTTGGTGTTTCCTTTATTATTTGTATATATTTTTATTTAAAATTGTATACCCCTTTTTTATCCCCAATTTCATGGTATCCATTTGGTAGTTACAGTCCTGTCGCTGCAACACCCGGACGACGCTGGGCCAATTGTGCACCGCCCCATGGGTCCCCCGGTCACAGCCGGCTGCAACAGAGCCTGGATTTGAACCAGGGTCTCTAGTGGCACAGCTAGCACTTCGATGCAGGGCCTTAGACCACTGTGCCGCTCGGGAGGTGTGTTTCCATTATTTTGGCAGTTGCCTGTACCTCTTCTTCCGATCTTTGCTTTTCCTCCATCTGTATTTCTGCTACCGCACCACTCTGGCCCTTCTAGAGTTCTGCTGTCCTCTCTCTTACTCTGTGTTTTGCTTCACCTCTACCTCTTTTTCTTTTGCCCCTTTCTGCCACAGCCCTCCTACTTCTACCTCTCTCACTTTCCACCGTGGCTTCCCCCCTTCCCCTCTCTCCTATATTCCCTTCTCTTTTTATTTCTCTCCCCTTTACCCCTTGCCATAGTTGGCCTGCTCTTTCCCTCATAGTCCGTCCTCTCTCAATTTTTACCCTCTTTCTCTCCTCTCTCCATCTTGGTGCCACAGATGAGTAGCACAGATCATTTTCCCTGTGAGTGATTACTGCATCGCCTCAAAAACAGGACATATCTTTAGCGCAGCAATAGATAAGGGGGACCTAATGACACATGGCGTTTCCATTGGCATGGCCAGCGCGCTGCGGCCGCCGCGTATTGTGATTACCCCCCCCCCCCCCCAAGTATATTGTAAATATGTGTTTTCGTTTTTACATAAATTTACATTTTTTTCAAACTCTCCTGGGATGGGAGGCCATTAGGGGACAATGCATTTTGTTTTCCATCGTGGTGCATTCCTATTCTCTTTGTTATTCCATTATTGAATATGAAATCATATCTGTTAGACTGAGGTAGACACATTAGGCAGGCGAGGAGGAGAGTGTAGATTGAGAGGTAGGGTTATTAGTGTTATCTGTGTCAGAGACATTCTGGATGTTTCATTCAGTCAGGGAGCATTAAGCAGTAAGATGCGGGGCGGGGCGGGGGGGGGGTCCCCCGGTCTCTTCAGAAGAACGCAAATCCCTACAGTAACAGTGTGACACACACTCGTTCTTGCTCTCTCACTCTTTTGTCGTTCTCTAACACAGCATTAAAAGTGTTCTCCTTATTTTATTTAACCTTTTATTTTAAGAGTCATGCTGAGACCAAGGCCTCTTTCACAAATGAGCCCTGTATACATATAAAATGCTTGATTTCAAACTAATCAGGATGTCATTGTTCAATAACGTTAGCTGATTGTAGTTCTGACTTGATTGTAGTTCTGACTTGTGTTTTAGTAAGACTATATTAGGACCGCCTCAGTTTCAGCACAACTTTATTTTCAATCTCAGCAGGGCTAATTCTACGTTTAGATGGTACAGGGAAGACTCAAACCGGATGTCATTGTTTTCAATGAGAGACCGACGGTAAATGCCGTTGAGGCTGGCAGGGAATGTCGTCGGCCACCGCGGTAGACGGGACTTCAAAAATTTCAACTTTTGCCGTCTGCTGTGGCGTTGTTTTCTACCAGATATTTGATTTGCGCTGATTATTTTCTGAAATCACCGTAGCAACTCATAGGGTCGTGCTGGCTTGCTTTCTTGTCCCGCTATGCCGACTGGTATGACAGTTTTTGCGTTCCTCGTCTAAAGATTGAAAGAAGTTGTGCTGAGACCGAGGCTTCACTAATATGGACGCCGTACTCCTGAGGAGTTTTCAGAGTTAGAGCTCAACACTCGACTGCAGATTTACCTGGCTCCAGACCAAGAAGACAGAACATAACAGGCCATCTAACAGGGAACCTCTACCAGTGCCTCTAGCAGGGATCTTTTTATGTTCCAGCTCATTGGTAGGAAGTCCAAACACCTCATTTACAGAAATCTCAGGCTATGAGATCAGGTACTTTAAAAGCCATCCCAACCCATTCACACCCCGCTCGGGTGCAAACAAATAACAATACGATATTGCCCCAACTAAACTAGGATGATTCTGTCTTAATGTGCCATTTCAGGGACCAAGGAGCCCCTTGGTCGTTATAGTGCCGTAGACTCTCAGGTAGTAATGTCTGTCGCAACACGACTCTTGCCTTCCAGATGATCAAAGTCACGAGTTCTGCCTCTGAGACCTGAAAGCCACTTCCAAAGGGATATTGGATGGAGTGAGATTGGCAGCTTTCAGGACTTTGGTCCATTTCATCTGCCATTACTCCCCAATAGGAAGAGCCAGCATGTGGAGAGATGGAGGGAGGAGAGGAATGGGAGATTACCAGACAGCTCATACAGGTGTACATGGAGTAGCATGCAGGGGCCTTTTTATTTTACACCAGCCCACGCACAGCGCTTCTTGCATGGGGGCTGGGATGTCTGAGGTATATGCTCACCAATTTCTCTATGACGGGATTAGCCAAGAGCTCTGAATGATTTCCTCCAATTCTGTGACTCAACAATTCCGTGATCCAGGTTCTAGCGGCTTTAAGAGCCGCTATCCCAACTTTGAAAAGCTTACCCTCTGGACAAGGGACACTCTGTTTTTTTTTTTTTTTTTTTTTTTTTTCGAGATGGTTCCGCTTCCCTTTTTCTGCTGCTTTCAGGCGTTCATCACCTCCCCTTTCCCTCTCTCCATCCCTCTCTTCTCACTACCTCACCATCTCTTTCCCCTCTTGTACATCTGCTAGGTTGAGTTATTTTTTTCCTCTTTCTTCCCTCTGGCGGCTCGCTTGGCCCACGGCCCTTATAGCCAAATTGGTTTACATTGGGGAGATAAATGCACTGCAAATGCGCTTAAACACGTACAGTCAAAAATGCAGACAGTGCGTGTCAGGATTAGCACCGAAGTCAGGGGGAGAAAGGAGAGCGTCTCGGCTGCACAAAGCTGGGGAGCCGCTAGCGAAGCCTGCAGCTACAGGCCGTCTCATCCACTTTTCAGAAGAAAGAGGGAAGGATTTAGCATTTGCATGCAAGTCTGTAATTCCAGGAATTATAGGAACTTGTCGGCCAACAATCAAACTCCTTACGCTGTATTGTGAAAGTATTGTTTCACACGGGTGAGCAGACCTGGGAGTTACTATACGCCGCTGGTGGAGGGAGTCTTGGGGACTAGGCCTAGTAGCTGGTCTAGGATCAGTTTCCCTGGTCTTGGTGATGCTCTGTAGGGGAATTAGTAGCAGCCCATACCCTGACCTTGGGATTTTGGCTTCCCCAAAGTTAGATAAACTTGCAGATACCATTTTTATGTATCTGCGTGCAGTTTGAAGGAATTTTGCAAAGCACCTTGACCGCGCCCGAGCAGCTAACAGCTCATTACAGTTTCAATTAATGATTTTCAAATGGCACTTATATATATATATATATATTCAGTCAATAAAAAAATGTGTACAATTGATTTCAGTTCATGTTTAATTACTTAACCTACCTTTACATTGTCCTTTTGATTCCATATTATAAGGCTTCTACAAGCAGAGGTTGCTGCCTTTTTTTTATGATTGTGTTCAATAAAACCAATTGATTATAGTTTCAATATGATTTTTAGCCATTTTGCCACAACTTTGGAAGTATGCTTGGGGTCATTGACTCATTTGCAACCAAACTTTAACTTCCTGACTGATGTCTTGAGATGTTACTTCAATATATCCACATCATTTTCCTGCCTCATGATGCCATCTATTTTGTGAAGTGGACCAATCCCTCCTACAGCAAAGCACCCTCCCAACATGATGCTGCCATCCGTTTTACTGTGGATATAGATACTTTTGTACCTGTTTACTTCAGCATTGTCACAAGGTCCTTTGCTGTTCTTCTGGGATTGATTTGCACTTTTTGCACCAAAGTACTTTCATTTCTAGGAGACAGAACACGTCTCCTTCCTGAGCACTATGGCGGCTGCGTGGTCTCATGGTGTTTATACTTGCGTACTATTGTTTGTACAGGTGATCGTGGTACCTTCAGGTATTTGGAAATTGCTCCCAAGGATGAACCAGACTTGTGGAGGTCTACAATGTTTTTCCTGAGGTCTTGACTCATTTCTTTTGATTTTCCCATGATGTCAAGCAAAGAGGCACTGAGTTTGAAGGAAATACATCCACAGGTACACCTCCAATAGGCTAATTGACATAACTTGAGTCAATCAGAAGCTTCTAAAACCATTACATAATTTTCTGGAATTGTCCAAGCTGTTTAAAGGCACAGTCAACTTAGTGTATGTAAACTTCTGACCCACTGGAATTGTGATACAGTGAATTAATCTGTCTGTAAACAATTGTTTGAAAAATTATTTGTGTCATGCACAAAGTTGATGTCCTAACCGACTTGCCAAAACTATAGTTTGTTAACAAGAAAACTATAGTTTGTTAACAAGAAATTTGTGGAGTGGTTGACAAACGAGTTTTAATGACGCCAACCTAAGTGTATGTAAACTTCCAACTTCAACTGTGTATAGGGCAATTAGGATTTGTTATCTCTAATAGTTATGAAAAGTTGGGCATTGTTGTGCACTGTTGACATATAAATAAATGCGATATTTTGTTTCCATTGCGGGCCTTGTGTTCAAGTACTCTGATTAAAAAATGTGGGTAGGCTACTTTTTCCCCCTCTACGGGGCGCGTCCCACTGTTTGGGAACCACAGGGCTCCTGGAACTGTGAAATTATTTAAAATGGCCATCCCTAAACCTTAACCCTGCATAGTTCTTACGTCCTTGAAGTAATGATTTTGACGAGAGATTGTTATAATTTTGACAAGACGCGTCTCCCCTTTGGAACATCGGATTTTGGAACATCAAAATATGTTGGATAAAACGTCGACTATCAACCCGAGCTGGTTAGGAAGTCGGGATGCAAATCAATTAAGTTTGCATTGTGAGCTGTGCTGAGAGTCCGCGTCAGATCCTAACCAAGCTAGCAAAGGACTTTCCCGTCCTGGTCCCTTAAGGTTCTCCTTTGGTTATTTGAAATATAACTTTTCCCCAACATGTGTTAGCTGAGAAGTGACTAAGACATGTATAATGACCCTAGATGAATGCGTAAGTCATTTGTGGGATTGTGTCATAACGAAAGGGGTGGGGATTTGGAGAGTTCTCCTTGTATAACACTATCACATTATAGAGAGAGGTTAATTGGCAAAGAGCTCAATGCAAATATAGACCCAGTCCTGGCGGAGGGAGTGTGGGTGGTGCTGAATGGAGCGTCGCTAACCTTTGACCCCTGTCATGGTGACGTTTCTCGGATTCTCAGCGGTGAACAAGGAGAAGTCAGTGAAGTAATCCTGTGGTCATGGCTGTGGGTCCATTCACATGAATAATAAAGTCATACATGAACTATTTATGTCATTGTCTTCTATGTACTCTAGTCAGATGCAGTAGCACAACCCATCAAGTAAACCATGTAGTTGAGTAGAAGAAACACAAACCACCTGCTGTCGCTGAGTTATTAACTCAGCCCGTGTAATCTAACACTTCTTACTTTCCTGAGTCGACCAAACATCAGCGATTTTACTGGAGAGATCACTGGATCATTCAGACAGCAATAGAGCTCAGACGGCTACATGTATGAAGCAATTCCTCGTTCAACACATTTTTTTTGTATTACATGCCTGATTGACTTGAGATAATATTTCATGAATATGCCGTCATCCTACATGGTGTAACTTTGAATAGTATCTTTTAGAGCAACACGGCTATACACCGGCAAAACCTACTGCAGGGCACTTGGACATCAAAGTGAATAATGACAACTTTGCAATGTCAAATGCGGTCAGTCACAGAGTTAAAACAGACGTGAAATGTAAAACGTACAGTTCTTTACAGCTCGACACAAGGGAATAATGTTCTACGACAAGACCAGGTTCTCAGGACGCTGCTCTTCACCTGATGTTGTTCCTCTTTGTGGGGACACCACCATGCTGTCCAGTAGCGTCAGTGTAACAACCCTCACCGTGCACAGCCAGTGGGCGTGTGTAACTTCCCAAAGAGACCGTAGTCATTCACCCAGCACCCCTCCTCCTTCCCCTCATCCCCTTTCTAACCCATCCCTCCCTCCGTATGCACGCCTCTAGACCTCCCAACACAATGCCCCAGCACAGCCTGAGCACACCCAATATCATAGTGCGCCATTCATTCAATCATTGTTTCCCCCCCCCCTCTTTCACCCCCTTCATGGGCCTACTAAAGGTTTTAGCTGGGCAGAGGAGGGCTGTCACCCAGGGAACCTTAGCCCATTGATGAAGTGACAGGCGCTGCCAGAATATGATCCTAATCCTGTTTCCAGCATTATCTTAGCCCGCTGGCATCGCAATTCCTCCACACATTCTCCGAGCTGTCAACGATGAAAATCCCTCTAATAGCGCATTGCCCAGATACACATCAAAGAGCTCCTGGAAACCTTCCTTCAGTGGCTTAGCAGCGCCGTAGACACACATACATGGTCTCACACACACACACACGCAAAAGTGTGCACGCACACAAACAAGTGTGTGTACACACACACAGCATTCGCATAAACCATTTTGCACACAACTCGCAATATACAAAGTTGTGTACATGCACAAACCCCATTGGTTGACAACATAATCATGCAGGCTTGAACATCTTTTAATAAACCCAATATGTCTATGCCGGGATTTTTTTTATGTCAACAAATGATTTTTTAATGACATAGCTAGGACGTTGTTTTTTTTCCTTCAAATAATTATTTTGTACACTAACATGATAGCCTTCAGTTAAAAGTGGATAGCGATTTCTGATTGTATGGGTTGTTGAGGGAGTGAGAGACAGAAAGGAAGATAGAGGGACCAGAGAAAACAGGTGTCTGAACTTTGCTGACTCTAGGAACCTTTTCAGTTCTATTTCATCTTATTCTATTCTTACTTAATCCATCGATATCCCAACCCAAGTTAATCTTATTATGGCAAAGCATTCTGTTTCGGTGTAGCCGAACCTCGGATGACAGGACCAAGAAGGGGAGTGGGGGATTGGGGACTCTTTAGAGCCTGACACTGTGCTTCAGTCATTTCATTTAGGATTAGTTACTCTGCATTCGGGTGAACAAGTGGCAGGGGCTGTGTGTGTGTGTGTGTGTGTGTGTGTGTGTGTGTGTGTGTGTGTGTGTGTGTGTGTGTGTGTGTGTGTGTGTGTGTGTGTGTGTGTGTGTGTGTGTGTGTGTGTGTGTGTGTGTGTGTGTGGACGTGTTTAACTATACATGTGGGGACAGAAGTAAACAAACAAAAAATATTAGACATTTTGTTAGTTCCCACAGGGTCAAATTTCTAGGGGTTAATGTTAGATTTAGTCTTAGGGTTTGAATTGAGTTCATGGTTTGGGGCTAGGGTTAGGTTTAGCTGTTAATGGTTTAGGGTTAGGGAAAATTGGATTTTGAATGGGGCTGAATTGTGTGTCCCCAAAAGGTTAGTTATATGAGACTTTGTGTGTGTACTGTTTGACATGAACGTCCTTAAACGGGGACTTCAGTGCTCTGTACATAGGTGTTGGGTGATGGAAACAATTCCTACGTTTTTAAAACTTTTAGAAATACATTTTTGTAAGACTGTGTGTGTGCACACATCTGTAGGAGCATGCGCATGCCAGTGTTTTAGTGTGTTCATGTATGTGTTTGTTTGTTTTTCTGTAGGCCAGGTTCCCTGCTGTGATACTGATTTCACACTGCAGGGTGGTGGGAGGTGGGTGAAGCCTCCTGCTGTGTGATCCTCCATGGTTCAGGAGTTGTTCTGGTAGTCTGGTGAGACACTCTGACCTAGCTGCTCCACCAGATAGCCACCCATGGTCCCAAAGCTCTGGTAAGTACGGTAGCCCTAAAGGGCAAACTACACAAAAATATAAACGCAACATGCATGTCATATAAACGCAACAAGTGCTGGCTCCATGTTTCATGAATTGAAATTAAAGATCCCAGAAATGTTCCATACGCACAAAAAGCATATTTCTCCCAAATGTTGTCCACAAATTAGTTTACATCCTTGTTAATAAGCATTTTATCTCAAGATAATCCCTTCCACCTGACAGGTGTGGAATATCAAGAAGCTGATTAAACCACATGGTCATTACACAGGTGCACCTTGTGCCGGGGACAATAAAAGGCCACTCTAAAATGTTCAGTTTTGTCATGCAACACAATGCCACAGATGTCTCAAGTTTTGAGGGAGTGTGCAATAGGCATGCTGACTGCAGGAAAGTCCACGAGCTGTTTCCAGATAATTGAATGTTCATTTCTGTACCACAAGTCGCCTCATCGTTTAAAAAAAAATGTGGCCATATGTCCAACTGGCCTCACAACCGCAGACCACGACCGCAGCCTGGGACATCCACATCCCGATTCTTCAACTGCGGGATCGTCAGAAGGGGGAGGGCGGGGTGCTGAAGAGTATTTCTGTTTGTAATAAAGCCCTTTTGTGGGGAAGAACTCATTCTGATTGGCTGGGCCTGGCTCCCCAGTGGGTGAGCCAATGCCCTCCCCACCCATGGCTGCCCCCCTGCCCAGCCATGTGAAATCCATAGATTAGGGCCTAATAAAATTATTTCAATTGACTTATTTCCTTATAGGAACTGTAACTCAGCAAAATCTTTGAAATTGTTCCATGTTGCGTTTATATTTTTGTTCAGTATAGTTTTAAAAACACGAGTAAAAAAAAAAATAATTTTAAAAAAGGCTTACACATGTAAACATGCAAATTGTCTCTTGCCTGTGACGTGTTCCCAACATAATTATTCATAAATTATATTGCATGATTTGAATTATCGTCTAAAATAATCATCTCATTCACCAATCGATCTTCATACATGTGGTTTATTCCCTTGCATTTTAACAGATAAATGACTCACATTTTAAGTAAACAATTGAGAAATACATGTCTGGGCTCTACAATGATAAAATACATACAGCATTGGCCTGGGTGCCAGTGTGTTTCTGCTTAAGTCGATAACACCATATATTTTTTTGGTCACCGTCTTGACTCGACGTAAAGATGTGGCGCTCTTAAACGCACATGCAGAAACAACCTGGCACCCAGGCGAACATAACATAGCTAGATTAAACAGATTCATATTTGAACGTTGCTCTGTTCCCACCGTAGACTATAATCTTTACCCCAGCAGGTATTGGCTCATTCTACTGTAGGTCCTTTGCATAAAGCCACAATGGAACAATTCAAAAATAGCTTGAATGTTTCCTGTTTAAGTCCTCGACACAAAAGGAGACACCGATTTATACTCCCGAACCAAGCAGATGGGATGGGAACAAACGAGGAGGAATATTTACAGTACAATGTGGAATAAATTCTTGCAGGTGGGATGTAGCTCTTTAACAGGAAGTACTGTCCATCTGCCAGGTGCAGGGCATTGTGGGATTTGTAGGGCCAGTCTGTGCTGTTGTAAATCTTTGAATGGGTTTGATCTGAGGCTGGAATCTTGGTTCAATCTTTGTGCAGTTGTAATCCTTGTCTCGGGATGCATGCAAAGCTCATCTTTAATGTTACTGTCACTCTCCCCAGCTCTACTGTTGAGGTCATCAGATACTGTTAACCGCCATGCATTTTCCCCGGTATGAGATGACAGCTTTGTGATATAGGAGTGTAGCTTTGAGTTCTCTGATCCACATGGTTTGGTGGGTAGCAGTAGTGCGATTGGACTGGGTCTATGCATCTAACCTGCGAGGGGGTCAAATAAGCAATGTCCAGTAGTGTATTGATCTAATGTCCAGTCCCAGTGTCCAAAACTGATGCAGTGTCTATAATGTCCAGTCAGTGAAGATGTCAGTAGAAGGGGTCGTAATGTCTGGCTGCATCCTTGGTAGCTGCCCTGGGGCGGGGGAGGGGGGGGGGGGGGGGGGGTCAGGTCTGGTCAGTTGGGTAGTGTGTCCAGGCCCAGGGAGGCTGCGTGCTGCTTGGCCCTCAGACGCAGGTTCTCGATGCTGGTGGTCTTGCTGTTGAGGCTGGGCATGCTGCCCGGAGGAGCCTGGAGACCTGCCAGAGGGCTGTTCCACACCTGCTGGGCCTGGGACAGAGATGCCTGGGACATGGACTGGTAGTAGGATTGGCAGGGCAGGGAGCTCAGGGGGGAGGGCATGTTGACGTTCATGCCTAGGTAGGGCAGGGAGGAGGGGGTACCCATGTCGAAGGAGGGGTAGTGGACCATGTTGTTGGTGGCGGCCATGTGCTGGCGGAACTGCTCCTGCAGGCGGAAGAGGCTGAGGGGGGACGAGGCGTAGGAGCCCTGGGACAGACCACTGCTGCCCATGCCACCACTGGAAGAAGGGAGGGAGGGTGAGCCCAGGGGAGAGTCTGATGATGAGAGAGGGAGAAGAAGATTTTGGTTTTAGTTTTAGTTTTGGTTTTAGTCAAAAGACAATTGTAAACCGGGTAGTTTGGGTCCTGGTTGCTGATTTGACTGAAACAGCATTTCAGCATCTCAAGGTTTGTGGAATATGGCCAATATACCATAGCTAAGGATTGTATCCAGGCACTCCGCTTTGTGTTGTGCATAAAGAACAGCCCTTAGCTGTGGTATATTTAAGCAATAAGGCCAGAGGGGCTGTGGCATATGGCCAATATACCACGGCTAAGGGCTGCTCTTACAAGTAACGCAACACGGAGTGCCTGGATACAGCCATTAGCCGTAGTATATTGGCCATATATCACAAATCACAAAGGTGCCTTGTTGCTATTATAAACGGGTTACCAATGTAATTAGAGCAGTAAAAATAAATTATTTGTCATACCCGTGGTATATGGTCTGATATACTACACCTGTCAGCCAATCAGCATTCAGGGCTTGAACCACCCAGTTTAAAATGGCCAATTTTCCACAACCCTTTGGGCCTTCTTGTATAAATAACCACCACTGTTTATGTATTGTTTATGTTTAGTATTTGATGCAAAGACTATTAAAAGACAATTCCGTTTTGTAAGCTGGCTCACAGTCTCATTTATGGCCCAATATCTGTGACTGTGATAGAAGAGTTCACACCTGGTGTGGGGCTGAGGCGTTTGCAGGACGGAGAGCCGCCTCCCGGCTGCAGCCCTGCATCCCTCTGCTGCATCTCCCCCTGAAGCTGCTGCTGCGTTTCCTCCTGCAGCCTCTCCCTCCTCAGCTCTTCCTCTCCCTCACCGTTGTCTTCGGCGGCCGACTCGCTTTCTGAGGGCTCCGGGGAGGTGACGTTCACCTCCACGTTCATCTCTGCAGGCTGGGGCTGCATTGACTCCAAGAGGGAGGAGGAAGTGGAGGAGGAGGGAGGTGGAGGGCTCTGGGTGGAGGGCACACTTGCGGTGGAGGTGTCTTTGGTCTTGACATCCTCCTTGTCACCCCCCTCTCCGTTGGCCTCCTTCTGTTTCTGGAGCTGCTCCTTCTGCAGGCTGCGCTGCTTCTTGCGGAACTTGGCGCGGCGATTTTTGAACCACACCTGATGAGAGGAAGGATTTCAGTTGTTTTACAGTAATAACACAATGTGTCATTACTTTTCAATCTCAGAATATCTTTTGGCTGAAATGTATTGCTACGGAAACTGTAATTCTCTATCATAGCTCAGGCTTCTGATAATGTCAATATTGGTAATTTTGATTTTATATACAGTACAAGTCAAAGGTTTGGACACACCTACCCATTCAAGGGTTTTTCTTTATTTTTACTATTTTCTACATTGTAGATTAATAGTGAAAACCTCAAAACTATTAAATAACACATATGGGATAATGTAGTAACCAAAAAAGTGTTAAATAAATAAAAATATATTTTATATTTGAGATTCTTCAAAGTAGCCACCCTTTGCCTTGATGATAGCGTTGCAAACTCTTGGCATTTTCTCAACCAGCTTCACCTGGAATGCTTTTCCAACAGTCTTCAAGGAGTTCCCACATATGCTGAGCACTTGTTGGCTGCTTTTCTTTCACTCTGTGGTCCAACTCATCCCAAACCATCTCAATTAGATTGAGGTCGGATGAATGTGGAGGCCAGGTCATCTGATGCAGCACTACATCACTCTCCTTCTTGGTCAAATAGCCCTTACATAGCCTGGAGGTGTGTTGGGTCATTGTACTGTTGAAAAACAAATGCTAGTCCCACTAAGTGCAAACCAGATGTGATGGTGTATCGCTGCAAAATGCTGTGGTAGCAATGCTAGTTAAGTGGGCCTTGAATTCTAATTAATTAAATAACTGACAGTGTCACCAGCAAAGCACCATCACACCTCCTCCTCCATGCTTCACGGTGGGATCTACACATGCAGAGATCATCCGTTCACCTACTCTGTGTCTCAAAAACACCGTGCTTGGAACCAAAAATCTCAAATTTGGACTCATCAGACCAAAGGACAGATTTCCACCGGTCAAATGTCCATTGCTCGTGTTTCTTGGCCCAAGCAAGTCTCTTATTATTGGTTTCCTTTAATAGGGGTTTCTTTGCAGCAATTGGACCATTGAGGCCTGATTCATGCAGTCTCCTCTTAACAATTGATGTGTCTGTTACTTGATCTCTGTGAAGCATTTATTTGGGCTGCAATCTGAGGTGCAGTTAACTCTAATGAACTTATCTTCTGCAGCAGAGGTAACTCTGGGTCTTCCTTTCCTGTGGCGGTCCTCATGAGAGCCAGTTTCATCATAGCGCTTGATGGTTTTTGCGACTGCACTTGAAGAAATTTTCAATTTCTTGACATTGTCCGTATTAACTGACCTTCATGTCTTAAAGTAATGATGGGCTGTCGTTTCTCTTTTATTATTTGAGCTGTTCTTGCCATAATATGGACTTGGTCTTTTACCAAATAGGGATATCTTCTGTATACCACCCCTACCTTGTCACAACACAACTGATTGGCTGAAACGCATTAAGGAAAGAAATTCCACAAATTAACTTTTTACAAGGCACACCTGTTAATTGAAATGCATTCCAGGTGACTACCTCATAAAAATGGTTGAGAGAAGGCCAAGAGTGTGCAGAGCTGTCATCAAGGCAAAGGTTGGCTACTTTGAAGAATCTCAAATATAAAATATAAAACACTTTTTTGGCTACTACATGATTCCATGTGTGTTATTTCATAGTTAGGATATCTTGACTATTATTCTACAATGTAGAAAATAGTAAAAATAAAGAAAAACCCTTGAATGAGTAGGTGTGTCCAAACCTTTGTCTGGTACTGTACATCTTTGATGCATCCAATGTGTATATTGTTGATTCTTACAAATGTAATTTTAACTAATAACACATTTACTTCTACACTGAACAAAAATATAAACACAACATGGTTTTACGGAGTTACAGTTCATATAAGGAAATCAGTCAATTTAAATACATTCATTGGGCCTAATTTCACATGACTGGAAATACTGATATGACTCTGTTGGTCACAGATGCCTTAAAAGAAAGGTAGGCGCGTGGATCGGAAAACCAGTATCTGGTGTGGCCACCATTTGCCTCATGTTGCGCGACACATCTCCTTCGCATAGAGTTGATCAGGCTGTTGATTGTGGCCTGTGGAAGGTTGTCCCACTCCTCTTCAATGGCTGTGCGAAGTTACTGGATATTGGCGGAAACTAGAGCACGCTGTCATACATGGTGATCCAGAGCATCCCAAACATGCTCAATGGTTGACATCTCTGGTGAGTATGCAGACCATGGAAGAACTGGGATATTTTCAGCTTCCAGGAATTGTGTACAGATCCTTGAGACATGGGGCTGTGCATTATCATGCTAAAACATGAGTTGATGGTGGTGGATGAATGGCACGACAGCGGACCTCAGGATCTTGTCACGGTATCTCTGTGCATTCAAATTGCCATCCATAAAATGCAATTGAGTTCATTGTCCGTAGTTTATGCCTGCCCATACCATGATCACACCGCCAGCATGACGCCATACACGCTATCTGCCAGGTACAGTTGAAACCGGGATTAATCCGTGAAGAGCCCACTTCTCCAGCATGCCAGTGGCCATCGAAGGTGAGCATTTGCCTACTGAAGTTGGTTGCGACGCCAAACTGCAGTCTGGTCAAGACTCTGGTGAGGACAATGAGCTCACAGATGTGCTTCCCTGAGACGGTTTCTGACAGTTTGTGCAGAAATTCTCACTAACAGGGATGTACACAAATTTGTCCACAATTTGAGAGAAATAAGCTTTTTGTGAGTATGAAAAAAATTCTGGGATCTTTTATTTCAGCTCATGGAAGGAGCATTTCACATGTTGCGTTTATACTGTATTTTTGTCCAGTATATATTGCTGCTCTTCCTGTCCGCAGAACTCAAAAACATCCACTAGTCATGGCCAGAAAAAAATGTATCTGCCCAAGACCGACATCATTGGAGATCTTTGGTATGGGCCCTAAAGAGGATTAAGTAAATATTGCCCTTTATCATCCAAACTCCCACTCGCTCCACCCCAGAAGATGAGAACCTAGTGAAATATTTCCTTTCTTTCGACTCCGTAAGTATCCTCACCTGTACACGGGCCTCTGGCAGGTTGGTGCACATGGCCAGGCGCTCACGCATCACCACGTCAGGGTAGTGGGTCTTCTGGAAGGTCTTTTCCAGGGCCTCCAGCTGCTGGGCAGTGAAGGCTGTGCGACTGCGCCGCTGCTTTCGGTGCTGGGAGCCATACCGGGCCTCGAGGATGATGTCTTGAAATGTGCAGCCGTTGAAGGAAAAGAGACAGGGCCAATTTAATTGAGAGTCTGGCTCTGAATATGGATTTAAGTAAATGCTTCAATTTATTGTGTAAGACACTTAGTTCGACTACTTCAAGAGCCCTTTAACACAAGGCAACAGACATGACCATCACATAGCATTAGCCTGATTGTATTGCAAATATTTCTGACTTTTGGAAAGATTTAAGCTATATATTCAGAAAATGTGCAACCCGTTCTTACCAGCCAGCCTCTCTGCCAGGGTGAGCGCGTGCACTGATGGCCGGTAGTCAGGGGCGTGCTGGGCCTGCTGCGCCGCCTGCTGGTGGAGGTTGTACATGGCGCTTAGCGAGTTCATGGCGTGGAGAGAATATCCATTCACTCCGTAGTGCTGCATGGCTCCCGTCAACTTTTTAAAAAAATAGTGGGAAAAGTTCTTTATGGGCATTTGTAATTACACAAGTTTGAGGTCAAATGTAGCTACAGGTCAAACAATGTATTGTTATTGTTGAATTATAAAAACCATCAGTGTGGATTGATCAAGGTCATAGTCTTGTTAATAGCCTGTAGGTGTAGATTAATAGATAATTCAAAGATCAAGTAGGCTCAAGTTATTATCACCTTTTTTATTATATCTTCATTTCCTATTTCCATACATTTTATTACAACTATTTCACCTATCAACAGCTGACTTCTAATACCTTTTAATTGGGCACCTGCATTTGGTCATGATCCAATATTGCATCAGCTATTATGTGACTATAACTGTGAAGATTTTGTATTTGTAAAGATTAAAGCTGAGAGTGAGACATTATAATATAATGGCATTGAGAAGCCAAGCCAGCCTCCACTAACCCTAACCCTCTGTTCCCACGCAAAGCTCGCTATTTAACCAGCTTGTCCCAAGAGAGTCTCCCCCCCCCCCCCCCCCCCCCCCCACTAAAGCCCCAGGGGCTGTATGAAATAATTAGCCTATTCTCCTGTGTTATCTCAACATTAATGCTGATATTGATATTCATTATTTGTATGTCGCACTTGACGTTGTGCCTGAAAGCAAAGCGATGTGGGCCTACTAAATAGGCAAAATATAGAGTCCCTACAGCACTAGCTGAAGTTAAAAACGCCAACGAAACCGTCAACTAAGAAAACTACACAATAATCAGACATTAATCGGGGATTTTGCTCTGAAAAATCACACAAAAGCAAATAACTTGGCGGGACCAGCAGACAAAATTATTAAATTCTATAATGTTTTCATTAAGAGTCTTATTAATTGCAGACTTATTGTCATATCCATAATGTGTAGCAAATTAGCGCATTTAATAGCCTAGCTAATTTGTATTCACACACAGATTACGATAAAATTATCCAAGCCTACGACTTAAATCTAAAAATTGTCAGTGCGTTGAGAGTTTAATCGCAAACTGCTCATAAAACAAGTCACGACAAATCATGTTTATTTTTGTTATTATTTGTATTATTTATTTATTAAGACAAGTTGGCATAGCTTCATGTGCGTGCATATTGCGTTCATAATTTGCAATACTGACTGCAATGTTGTTATTTTAAGAATAATAATTGTAAGTAGGCCTGCAATAATATTTGTTTGAATACAATTTCAACCCCTCAAATAGATGGATTTGCCTATTTCGGGTCTATTTATTTGCTATATTTAGTCTTGCACTGTGTCCAAAAGATCATATAGCCTACGGTATTTTATTTGTTATGCTCTTGGGAATGAAAGCCCTAAGGGTGACAGCGGGACTGTGTAGGCTAACACAACAATAATCTAAATACAGTAGCCTAAATGATAGCGTAAGACCCCTATCACGTTAACATTTCATCTTGTCATTCATAAAGCAGAAATGTAGAATGTACGAAGCGAAATTATTAAAATTGGTAATAAAAGTTGAATTTAATAATATTAATAATAATAATAATAATAGTAATTGAACGCTTATAAACTGATAGGCCTATATACGTTATATCGATATCATCCATATTTTCACTTTCATATATTGTTACCAAATTCAGGAGCATGAACATTTATCAAGATCTAACCATATCTGAATGTTTGAAGGCTGCAAATCTTGATTTATCAGTTATGATGGAAGCCTATAGGCTACCTATTATAAATGGACAAATGTTTTGCCGTGCCAATAATAGAGTAGTGTAATGACAAGGTCATTTCAGACACATTTACAGGGATTATCATAGGCCTAAAATACAGCCTATACTAGATAAAGCTTGCTTTTAACTGTAATGTATTTGATAAAACATGCTTTAAAATTACAATAAAATGTGTTACAATAAACTGGAATATGCCATAGCCCACAGGTCAAGGAATCTGTTTTTCTGTATTCGCTAGAGAGTCTTTGCCAGACAGCCACGAGGGAACACTTTACATTGGCCTGGACCGGGACAGAATGTGCATAGGTAAATATTTACCTATCTCCCAGAGTATTTGAGTTAAATGGGAGCCGTTTCTCCCGATCTTTGGCTGCTCGCGTCCCACTGCCCGGAGGCTTGCTGTGGCGGGGAGATGTATGAGGGCTCTTCAGTGAAATATGCTGATCTCCAGTTGGCTACCCCGTCTAATGTAGGTGCAAATAGGTTTCAAATGCTAGGCTATTTAATTTGTCATCCGTTCTGACACGTGAAAGGCGCGTGTGTGTGATTAATAATGTCAATTTCTGAATATGACAGTTCATCTTCCTATAAGTGCCATTGCCTGTAGCCTACACATGGTTTACAATTGGTTTGAGGATGTTTAAATATTAATATTTCCATGTGGAGAGAGTCAGTTAGCCTTGGGTATATGATTTAAGCCTCATTATGCTAATTGCCGTGGATGTATATGTTCTACTCCAGACACTGAATAGGCCTGTCGCCCAAGGGCCGCCGATATGTCTGTAAAACCGACACACTCTTCTATGATTCAAGTTATGCCCAAACCTACGCTAATATACATGGACAATTTAATAAACTATGCATGAGATTAACATTTTATAAAATAATGTTGACATTTTAGCTAAGTTTAGGTGTTTCCACTTATAATAAATGCATTTTCATAAGACTACAACAATATTTTGCTCCAAGGTTCAGCAATTGTTCAGCAATTTTGACAGGCACACTTTAGAATGGTACTTTTCTAGCATGGTCCATCCCTGATGTTTTACTGATGCATGCCCTTCAAAAAGTTATTACCTCTTGCACACGCCGCTCCTGGGGTCTTTGAGTGTTGTAGCCTATGTCCGGCTGTTTTCAAATGGAATATTAGCTTTCAAAGTATCACCTCGTGTGTTTACTTATCAATTCCGTGCTGTTTAGTCCTGTATACTCATTGTTTTAAACTAGTGTCCAAACTCCTCAACGCTGTCTTCTTTCAGGAATACAGTAGTCCGTTTTCTGCGCGCGGTGCTCTCGCTCTCCTGGCGTTCTCCGGAGTGTGGAAGAATCCAGAGTACTGCCATATATCAGGCTCGCGCACGAGGTAAGGTCTTTAAAGAACTCGAGCGCCCGGTGAGGTCATGCAAGATTTCAAATGGTTCTTTGCTGTGCCAATCAAAAGAGGTTTCTTCTACTCCTGCCTTTCTCCGTGACTGATTTAGATTTCATTTCTGAATCCATGTCTGGACATGAATGTTAGCGTAATATTATAAAGAAGAAAAAAATGTGGTTGTGTGGATCTGTGATAATGAAGTCTTAATTTAAAATACTGACATTAGCAAGGTATTGTCATATTTACTCTATCAAATATCGAAACGATCAAATGGTGTTATTATTAGTATTAGTATTTTCATCCTGTTAACTTTTAGGGCCATTGCTGTATGGGTCATTCCACGAAATGCGTGCCCTTTGCGCCCCTTTTATATTTTAAGTAGAAATTGGAATTTTAAAAGCCTATTATATTCAATGAAGTGCCTTTTAATATAGACCACGTTGAGATTTCAATACATACATTTTGTATATGAATAAAGACTAGCTAAAGTGTCAAAACTCTGCATTTTGACATGTCACTTCATGCACCCTCTGTGACTTCCAGGAAGCTTTTAACCCACTTCACCCCAATAGTTCTCCAAGTTTTCACCATCATTGTAAAGCCTTAGTTATTTTTTTGCTTTGTCAAAGTTATTTCTGAATATTATTTATTTCATGTGATTGGGTGGTCTTTGTCAGTTGTTTAATTTTAAGGTTAAAAAAATACAACTTTCCCTCATTTTAAGGTTGTTACCTGAACTGTACTCTCGTTTTAATATGATGAAACTATTCCTTTAAAAAAAAAATCTAAATAAACATTGACCATTTAACAGCCAAATCATAATGCATAAGCAGGTGAGCTGGCTCTACTCTTTTTGGCAATGTTCTAGTGTTTTGTGGTAGAAAACTGAGTGGGTCGAGCACTAGTCAATTCTGTTACCTATAGAAATGTTTATTTTTGTTAAGTTTGCATTCAATTGCCCCTCCTTGCAGCACACAACAATATTCCATTCTCTCTGTCACAAGGTGATTCATGGCTGATTTAAGATAACATCTTCAACCGTGTTATGTCAACCCTTATATGGTCAACCCTGTTACTTTATTTGGCCCAATGCAGACGTTTTTATATCAATATAAAATCAGTTCTGGGTAACAATTAAGCACCTTATTGTAATAGATTTCCATGAAAATAAACCAAATTAGCTCTTTTTAACTAAAAACTATTTCTCAAGCAAGAATTTTGCTTGGACCGTCTGGGAGTGGTCTGAGTGGAGATGGGAAAACTGAAAACAAGCTGTTATTGGCAGAGGGGTTTGGAACTCTCTCTGTTATTGGTCTATTAAGCCAATTTACCGCGTGGTGATGTCACCATGCAAAGACTAAACTCCCCCCATGCAAACCTGCTGATTAGAAGGTCCTATGTATGTAGATTGTATTTCAACCAGCAACTATCAGGAAATAACACAGACATCAGCTGTTGTACAATATAATATAACACGTATGAAAATATTGACTGTACTGGGCCTTTAAAAGGCACTTACCATAGTTTAAAAAAAAGTTTTTTAACCTCTTGAGATTGGAAAACGTGTTTTATTTTGAACGTGTGCTCTTTATGACAGAATGTTAAAATTAGGTGAAATCATGCAATAAGGAATCTCACATGTTGCTCAGTCTATAATTTAATATGCAGAAATTAAGGCTATCAGAGTTCATCTGTTAACTCGAGTGAAATTCTTGTCATTTTAGTGCGCTCTTTTAAAAAAAATCGTGATTAATTGCATTGTCTCAAAGCGTTCAAAATAATCCAAATACAGCTAAAAACAACGTTGCATGTTAAAACAAGTTGACTTTGAGGTCAAAGAAAGTGTGCTTCATCAATTTACCTGATTCTGCTTACCATTAGTCTACTTTGGACAAAATCAAGACATCAATATTATTGTAATGCTTTTTGTATAAAAATGTCTTAAAATTACAGCTCATTTTGAGCGAATTCTGCATTTGTGATCAATTATGATTAATGAAATCAAATCCTGCGATTAACTCGATCACAATTTTAATCGTTTGACAGCCTTAGCATAAATATAGACTAAGTGTTTCTTTCCTTCAGTCTAATTTTCTTAATTAAAATATAGCCTACATTTGGCATTTCGGCCTAAGCACTTTGTAGCCGACATCTTTGATCAATATTCAGTCTATTTTCAAATGGAACTTGGAACATCGACTAAAATCCACTATCCCATTTTGCAAACCCATGCAGTATAGCTATAATAATTCATATATGTTTGTTCACTCAAGAAGTGCCAATGGCTTCAATAACGCTTTTATTACAATGGTTTGCATGCACGTTTTGGGTTGTTTTAAAGGGTTGATTTACTCATGAAATAATTTTATTTGCTTTTTGACTTTGTCGAGCCATTTGCTGAGGAGACTGCGGTGGAGAGATGGGTAATAGATGCCAGGGTACTACTGCCTTTAGAAACTCTCCCGGCCTCAAGGGATTTAGGTTAGGATTGGGGAGACAAGACGCCATTTCAGCCTCTAAAAAAACGGTCTTAAAATGACTGCTGGTAAGAGGATTAAAACAATAATGCCCCCTCTCTTCTTCAAGGTTTTAAGAAAAGATTTCTTCTCCCGGAGAAAACCCGTTTAGGCTGGAATTAAGGGCAGCGAAATGTAGCCTTCTAATGTAGCCCAACGCTTGCATATTTTGTTGAATTTCTCCAAGAGAGGCGAGAAAGAGAAGGGAGGGTGTGAAATCTTAAACTCAATTTGATCTTTGACCATATTCATCCATAGAAGTTTAGACTTAGATCAAACACTGCATGAAAAGAAAACGTATGCACTCTCACGACTGAGTTTTACAATCCAGTCTTGATGTGAAATGCCAATAACGACTTTTCCTGGGAAATCCAGTCAAACATGTGCGCAATACTCAAGGCGAATATGCTGCTGTTGTATTTTCTTTGTAGGTTGTGTAATTCTCACATCTTAATGTATTAAATGTATTTCATGTAATACATCAGCATGTAATAACAGGGTATGAGAGACAATTGGGGAACCTCTGACGCAAATAGGGAAAGTTATAGGTATCTTAAATGGTTGTAGATAATGAATAAACCGTGTTGGTGTAGCCTGGTGGATTGAGCAGGTTGGCAGGACGCCATGTGACATATTTACACAGTGAATTTATCAGAAACAACTTACTGCTGTCATTTATGCATCACCCATCGCGCCCCCCAGGAGTACATTACGCGCAACAGATAGCCGTGTTCAATATGTTTTACCAACGTTCTTGTTTATTTGTAATCCTTCATTAGATGACGTAAAACAATGATCTATGCAGCGCTAGTATTTTCAATGGTGGGTTTTATGCAACATAAGAATTGTCTTTTGATGGAACGCAGGCCTCTTGATTAAAGATGTCGATTTAGTGACACAATTTGGCATTAAGACACAGTTCATTATTCGGGTCTTGAGACTCCAAATCTATGATGACGTGATTGCTTTAACAGTCATGATATTCAATTTTCATAAAAATGACAATGATATAGCCCTAATTGTCATTTTCAACATTCAATGGATAAGCCTTTTAACTTTTTAATCAATGATAGGGTTAATCATGAAAAAAGGACAACACATTTAGCAATTTTTAATAATAAAACAGATTTGTGACTTAATTCGTATAAATTCACATTCGTTTCCAATTGTTTGTTCTTATTTTGGGGGACGTTTTTAATGCTTCAAGCCGACCCCCTGTTCCTCCGTCTTTTGTCAGCACAATATATCACTGAGTATTTGGGTCTGGGAGAGAAATCGGATTAACTTGTGAACCGATAGAAATAAGAACTTAAACGGGAGGTAAATCTGGGCAATGTCTCTTTGTGGAAACCGTTTCTAAAGCAATTAAAGCGAGAAGGCATTCCTCTCAGCTGCTCTTCCTCAAATCAGCTTTCCACATAACTTAATGCAGGCTAATGTCCAGCGCGTTTGAGGTGTTTAAAGCCAAGTGTAACGACGAAGACGTACTCTTATTAGAGCAATATTACTGCCACCACTAGTATCTCTCTCTCCCTCTACCCCTCTCTCTCTCGCTCCATTCTCTCGATCCTCTCTCTCGCTCTCATCCTAACACCCTCTAACTTTTCTTGCCCTTATTTCGAAATTCATCTCAGATTTCCACGGATTTGGCACTAGCGCTCATTGTTCTCCGCATACCCGGCAACGGCTCCTTTCAGACTTTATCATGTATAAGCCTCGACTGACGTGAATGATCGTCTTTGCTCTCCATCATCTCTGAATGACGCATAGGCCTGCCTGCTTTCAGGATCTAAAACTTTATCCAGTCATATCAGGACTTTGGCAGTCTATGTCTTCATAAACCAACTCGAGCGGTAAAACACAATGCAAACACTAAACGATTTTCGGTTACAGTTTAATCATGTTTATCATGCACAAGCGTGTGTAATTTTTACACCTAAAAAAAATTAAGAACAGTTTCGACTGATATTTTGCATAAAATCGAGTGGAAAGTTGAGTCTCTCAAAGCAGAGTCATCGTTAGGTTTTCACAACTTCATGAATACATTATTCTTCCAATCCTCTAGCTTTTAGCCTCACCTGCTCTCAGTCAAGGGTATTCAGGCCTGTGCTCATTTAGGCGAAATTAATCATTGTGATGTATGGGGAAGAATTGAGTACTACCTGGGGACTTGTTTGACAAGAGTAACAAAGCAACTTGCCAGGAGTAATGTTTCAGACATGTTATTAGCAGGGCCTCCACCTTAAAGATCCCCCCTCCCCCATCTGTAAGATACCTGCTTTAAGGGAACAAACCCCCTTTACTTTTATAGAAACCTCTGTTTTATTTTTGGACTACATGAAATGGAGTGGTGAGCAAGCCCCCATCCACTTCGAGGGGGCTGTAGTGGAGTGGGTCAAGAGCTTCAAGTTCCTCAGTGTCCACATCCCTAAAGACGTAAGAGCCTGGTCCTCCCAGGGTTTCTCCATTGGGCCCGACTAATAGGGAGTTTTTGCTCCTGGCCGCCGTAAACCGTCTCAAACGCGGTTAGCTCCAAGGAGTACAGGCTGGGTCAAGGGAACCATTGAAGTACAACTGTACCCCGCCATCCATCCCCGATATGGAGCGTCATGGTCCTTTCAAACCAGCACGGTTGTGAAGAATGCAAAACAGACCTCAGTCACCCAAGCCATAGTTCACTCTGCGACCGCATTGCAAGCTGTACCGGAGCGCCAAGATTGGAATGAAAAAGCACCTGAACAGCTTTTACTTCCAAGCCATAAGTCTGCCTCAAAGTTAATCAAATGGCTACCTTGACTTTTGCATTGATCTTTTTTTTGGACTCAATGCAGTGTACAACATTCACACCCACACACTCACACACATTTACACTGACACTCCAACACACACACTCCAACACACACACAAAACACACGCATGCATATTGATGCCACACACACACACACACACACACACACACACACACACATACACACACACACTGCTACTACTCTGTTTATTATCTATCCCGATTGCCTAGTCACTTTACCCCTACCTACATGTACAGTTGAAGTCGGAAGTTTACATACACCTTAGCCAAATACATTTAAACTTAACTTTTCACAATTCCTGATTACACTTAATTACACTTAATCCTAGTAAACATTCCCTGTCTTAGGTCAGGTAGGATCACCACTTTATTTTTAAGAATGTGAAATGTCAGAATAATATTAGAGAGAATGCCTTATTTCAGCTTTATTTTTTTTCATCACATTCCCAGTGGGTCAGAAGTTTACATACACTCAATTAGTATTTGGTAGCATTGCCTTTAAATTGTTTAACTTGGGTCAAACGTTTCAGGTAACCTTCCACAAGCTTCCCACAATAAGTTGGGTGAATTTTGGCCCATTCCTCCTGCCAGAGCTGGTGTAACTGAGTCAGGTTTGTAGGCCTCCTTGCTCGCACACACTTTTTCAGTTCTGCCCACAAATGTTTTATAGGATTGAGGTCAGGGCTTTGTGATGGCCACTCCAATACCTTGACTTTGTTGTCCTTAAGCCATTTTGCCACAACTTTGGAAGCATGCTTGGGGTCATTGTCGATTTGGAAGACCCATTTGCGACCAAGCTTTAACTGATGTCTTGAGATGTTGCTTCAATATATCCACATAATTGTCCTCCCTCATGATTTTCCTCCCTCATGCCATCTATTTTGTGAAGTGTACCAGTCCCTCCTGCAGCAAAGCACCCCCACAACATGACGCTGCCTCCCCTTGGGATGGGGTTCTTAGGTTTGCAAGCCTCGCCCTCTTTCCTCCAAACATAACGATGGTCATTATGGCCAAACAGTTATATTTTTGTTTCATCAGACCAGAGGACATTTCTCTAGAAACTACGATCTTTGTCCCCATGTGCAGTTGCAAACCGTGGTGTTGCTTTTTCATGGCGGTTTTGGAGCAGTGGCTTCTTCCTTGCTGAGTGGCCTTTCAGGTTATGTCGATATAGGATTTGTTTTACTGTGGATATAGATTATTTTGTACCTGTTTCCTCCTGCATCTTCACAAGGTCCTTTGCTGTTGTTCTGGGATTGATTTGCACTTTTCGCACCAAAGTACGTTCATCCCTCGGAGAAAGAACGCATCTCCTTCCTGAGCGGTATGACGGCTGCGTGGTGCCATGGTGTTTATACTTGCGTACTATTGTTTGTACAGATGAACGTGGTACCTTCAGGCATTTGGAAATTGCTCCCAAGGATGAACCAGACTTGTGGAGGTCTACAATTTGTTTCTGAGGTATTGGCTGATTTCTTTTGATTTTCCCATGATGTCAAGCAAAGAGGCACTGAGTTTGAAGGTAGGGCTTGAAATACATCCACAGGTACACCTCTAATTGACTCAATTGATGTCAATTATCCTATCAGAAGCTCCTAAAGCCATGACACGTTCTGTAATTTTCCAAGCTGTTTAAAGGCACAGTCAACTTAGTGTATGTAAACTTCTGACCTACTGGAATTGTGAAATAATGTGTCTGTAAATAATTGTTGGAAAAATGACGTGTGATGCGCAAAGTAGATGTCCTAACCGACTTGCCAAAACTATAGTTTGTTAACAAGAAATTTGTGGAGTGGTTGAAAAACGAGTTTTAATGACTCCAACCTAAGTGTATATTTAAACTTCCGACTTCAACTGTACATGTTACCTCACCTGCCTCGTAATCCTGCACATTGACTGAGTACTCGTTATTGTTGTTTATTGTGTTACTATTTTTATTTGAAAATGTTCTTACTTTTTAACTCTGTGTTGTTGGGAAAGGGCTCGTATGTAAGCATTTCACAGGAAAAGTCTACACCTGTTGTATTCGGCGCATTTGACATAACATTTGATTTGAAATCGCTTTGCTGCATGCCAAGGATTGTAATGTCAAGTAGACCTGCTAGGCCTGTGTTTATCGAGCGGTGCTGATCTAGGATCAGGTCATCCCGGTCTATAGGAATCATATTAATTATGATCTTAAAGGCTAAACTGATCCTACATCAGCACTCCTACTCTGAGACACTTGATAAATATGGGCCCTGTTGATTCCTTTAAATATGAGAGATGGTATTCCATCTGATTCTGAATCATCATTTTACCATTTTACCCTAGGCAGTAAAACTCTTAGGTTAAGCATAGACCTCATAGCAGCTCATCTCAACAGATGGGCAGGTTGAGATTCATTGGCGTTACAATGCTTACAATAACCTACATCAATAGGACACGGATACCCCTATTAGCACTGTAAAGTAAGTGTAACTAGATAGGTAGGGCATATTTTGATTTAAACCCATATTGGGTGGTAGTGATGGATATTCTGTGGCAGTGGCACCCTGGAAGAGTTTGACTTAACTAATCCAATGGACCCTGTAGAATATAGATATAACCATATTGCGTAACCTACAGACCACCATACATGCGCCACAGCTACGCTGGCGAACGGTTCCTCTGGCCAACTTGACATATTGAAGTTGGCAGGTTTGTTTCCTCCCTTTTTCCCTGAGCCAGTGTTTGGTTGTCCCCCTCGGGCTGCGGCCTAGCACAAGGGCCCCTATTGTAGCCGCCTAATCCAGGGGCAACACAGCTTTAGCAACATGGAGGGATAAAAGCCTATCAAACCACTACTTTATGGGGGCAAATCTTCCCTAATCCCTCGCTTTATCTAAACAAAAGGAGAGAAACAAGAGGATAGAAAGAAATGGTGCAGACACAGGGCAAGACCTGGAGCTAAAAGATGCAAAGAAGTAGTTTCACTGGAGAAGCTAACCATTTCTGACAGGCTTTCACCTCCACACTGACAAAAAAAAAACGGGCACCAGGATCCCAAAAGAACCATGGAGTGTTTTTTCCCCCAAGCGTATGCTTTAGGATCCCAAATAAAGTTGGGTGAAACATTAGTCTAACGTTGTTTCTAGTAAAAATAAGTGTGAATTAGTGAATGATACAGTATATCGTTTAACATTTTTTAGCTTGAGGTAGTTGTATGTTAAATATGGACCCCTTTCTTGGCTCTTTTCTCAGTCCGAGACAAGGGACCACGGGAACTTTTCTGTCCCAGCACACACACTGTTGAGCAAATCTGCTTCATCACCCCGAATCCCTGACACACCCTGACTTATGTCCAAACTCTCCCGCAAATCCAGATTTGAACCAAAAACTTCAGTTAATTCCAGATCAGAGTGAACTCAGTAGAGTATCCCTAGGCTATGGAGATGTTGCAAGACATCTTAAGAACTCTAGGGGAGTTACCGTATCATGTCGCAAAGACTGGGATCACATTCCTCAACTACTATACAGCCATAATTCCATTGTTTTTACTGGACCCCCTTCTGAACCAGAGGTATCTCTTCACACATGCTGCCTGTGTGTGTTAAGACCAAATCCCCTGACCCCATTCCATATCGGCTGCCAATTCCAATTTTCATCTTTGCCCCATATTGACTCACTCCGAATCCTAAGTGCAGCACCTGCAAATTACTCTTGGAGGGAATGAGGTAGTTAGGGAGTTCGGGATTACATTTTCTGCCACAGCCCAAATGGTCCACAGGGGAACCATTTGGACTCAGACATGAGGTAGAGATTGTGAATAAGACGGATTCTCTCTGGTCCCATGCATAAACTGCCCCCAGTCAGCAGGCTTTCAAACTGCCTCTCCATTTTGGTTTCATGGGACAAGGAGATGGTAGATGGTCGCTAAGTTAAACTCCATCTGAATGAACATCTGACAGAAAGGAACATGGCCAGATAAGGCAGAACACATTTGATCCCTTAAAAACAATGAATAAGACATTAATACAGAACACATGAGATCTACTTCAACTGTGTGCGAACTAAACTTCCCAGAGTGCCCCCTTCTGGACAGAATCTGGGCCTTTACTAGTGTGGGGGTAATAAGGGGATAATGGGCTGGGGATGCTCGTCAGGGACCTGGTGATTAGTATTTCATTACAGGGGCTTAGTTACAACCAGGAAGGGGAGAGTAGCGGGGGAACAGAGGGAGGAAGGGAGGATACACTGGCACAGCCTGACAAATAGCCAATGGATTTATCTGGGGTAATTAAACTATCAACCAGGGGCAAGAGAGAGACTGCACTGGGACTAGCATTACCCCAGAGTCAGTCACACAGTTACCACAGGTTGTGTGTGTGTGTGTGTGTGTGTGTGTGTGTGTGGGGGGATTGGTGAGGTGACCAACAGCAGGTTCTGTTATGTCAGGGTAGACAGTGAATTATGTGTCATTTAGGCTCTGGTTAACGCAATTAGTGTACACTCCTTTAAAGGGAAAGTTCACCCAAATGACAACATTTCATATTGGGTTCTTCATCTGTCGTACCTTGTCCACAGGCTGCTTACAGGGTAGGTAAACCCATATGTAATTGAGGAATTTGGGTGAACTATCCCTTTAACAAGATTGCACTTAAAAGTGGGGAGAACATTTGTAGAACAATCATCTGAACTCGATAGCACAAGTGGTATGAGACACGAATCTTCAATAGATATGCTCCAATTCAGTTTAACAAATTGAAATATATGTATGAAAAAGTGCAGGGTGAGTTTACACCCCCAACTTCCACATAGTCTCTCCAAAGCCAGCCTACCTCCCACATGTAATCCTCTCTGGGTGCGTATCAGTGTCAGAGCGCAGACCAGCACACTTACATGGAGAAGATGATTTTCTCCTACTGTTTTATCTGATTTGGGAGCACTTAGAAACGTCTCCGAGTCTTTTCTCAATTAAAGGAATTGGGGTAAAACTGTACCCGTGTGATGATAATATAACACCCCCTCCCCAGCTATCTCTTAGCCCTCTACATCTGCCTATAACTGCTAAATCTGATCTGAAGTGCTTTACAGCATCAGAGCTTTATCTGGTCCCCGACATTTAGAGAATTGAAGCTCGTCTGTTGAGTTTAAGTCACTGTAGAGTTGCAATACGAACCGCGTTTTGATCACAAAGATACGACAGCGGAACAGTAGCTCTGGTTTCGGCAGCTGTGTAAGCCCCTCTCTTGGAAGGAATAGCATAAATGATCTACGCCTGAGAACTTGGTTGAAGTATGCTCCTAATGTAGGCCTAAGGAACCCCACCCACCACCACTGACTCCTAGTAAATTTACTGATTATCTCTTAACTCATCCGCCATGAGCCTTGGCTCCAAGCAGCCAGTTCTTAGAATAAGTGTGATCCCACTATTGACCTGAACCTCCGCTACAGTGCCTACAGAGCCTAGCTATCTGAAGCTGTTTATTCAAGCCCAAACCCCTATAAGCTCAACTGTACAGTGTATTATGGAATGAACATACGGGATTGTTTTATTGTTGTTCCCCTAATCTGGGTTTTATGCCTTGTCCTTACAAAAAGCCCTTTTTAAAGGCTTTAGCTCGGCTGGCATGTACAGTTCTCATCCTGCATTAACCCACTGACTGACCACTGCCTGAGTGGAGGGATGGAAAAAAGATGCTATCTATAACCTAAAAAGGGTCTTCGTCTGTCCCCATAGGATAACCCTTTGAAGAACCCCTTTGACTTCCAGGTAGACAGAGGGTTCTACATGGAACCCAAAAGTGTTCTACTTGGAACCAAAAAGGGTTCTACCTGTAAGTAAAAATGATTATCCTATGGGGACAGCCAAAGAACCCTTTTGGAACCATTTTTTCTAAGAGTGTACAGACAGGAAATTAACAGAGAGAGGAGCCTAGAGGAGAACACCTTACTCAAATCAAAACGTTCTCAAATGCCTGCCAAGAAAACAGTGGTGTACATACTGTAGTAATACAGACTGGGAATGTCAAATCATTTTAGCCCAGCATTTGATATTTCAGTATGTTATGAGATCTGCTGTATTCTGATGCAATTAGGGTTGCAAAATGCTGGTAACTTCACAGATTTTCTGCTCATTCCCTGCATATTCCAGGAATCTTCCAACCAGGATTTCTGAAAAACGTGAACATTTTGGGGAAGTTATCAGCATTTTACAACCCTAGGTGCAATGGTACATTTCAGTAGATATGTTATTTTATGGTATAACCTTGCCTGAAACCCGAAGCCTTGTGTTAGCTCCCCGACCTTAGCGGGTAAATACAGTCTTGACGTGTGCAGGAGACCGGATTTTCGAATCCTGGTTGGTCACATACTAACCAGGTATGCTCCCAGCCATTTGGCTCTAATTATAGTGCTGTGAAGTCCTCTGTAGAGCAGACAAGCCAGTGTGGAAATAGTGCTAAATTAAGAAATTACTGTATTAGTTGGCCTGAGGGCTTCAGTATCTCCACAGGAACCTTTTAGCCATCCACTTAACCTTGATACCTGCTTAAATGGATCACCGGAAACAGGGACAAACATAACCGTCCTTTATTCTATGGGTGAGATCAAGCTGATCCTATTCCTAATCACTATAGGCCAATTTCTGTCTTGCCCTGTTTATCAAAAGCGTTATATAAACTTTCTTGATGGCTTTCTTGATGTCTGTAGCGTTCTCTCTTGTATGCAATCTGGTTTCTGATCAGGTTATGGGTCCTAAATGATGTCACCACTGCCCTTGACTCTAAGAATAGGTTGTGCTGCTATCTTTATTGACTTGGCCGGAGCTTTTGATACGGGAGACCATTCCATTCTTGTGGGTCGGCTAAGGAGTATTGGTGTCTCCGAGGGGTCTTTGGCCTGGTTTGCTAACTACCTCTCTCAAAGTGTAAAGTCAGAACATCTGCTGTCTCAAACATTGCCTGTCATCAAGGGAGTACCCCAAGGCTCAATCATAGGCCCCACGCTCTTCTCAATTTACATCAAGAACATAGCTCAGGCAGTAGGAAACTCTCTCGTTCATTTATATGCAAATGGTAGAGTCGTATACTCAGCTGGCCCCTCCCCGGATTTTGTGTTGAACACTCTATAACAAAGCTTTCATAGTGTCCAACAAACTTTATCTGCCCTTAACCTTGTCCTGAACACCTCCAAAACATAGGTAATGTGGTTCGGTAAGAAGAATGCCTCCCAGTGTGATTACTACCTCTGAGGGTTTAGAGCTTGAGGTAGTCACCTCATACCAGTACTTGGGAGTATGGCTAGACAGTACACTGTCCTTCTCTCAGCACATATCAAAGCTGCAGGCTAAGGTTAAATCTAGACTTGGTTTCCACTATCATAATCGCTCCCCTTTCACCCTAGCTGTCAAACTAACCCTGATTCAGATGACCATCATACCCATGCTAGATTACGGAGATGTAATTTATAGATCGGCCATCAGATATGCCACCAATGCTCCTTATAGGACACATCACTCCTGTAAACTGGCCATCTTTGTATTCCCGGCACAAGACCCACTGGTTGATACTTTACATTTATTTTATTAGCCTACCATGAGTTTATGGTTCTTTACCATTCGGCCATCAGATATGCCACCAATGCTCCTTATAGGACACATCACTCCTGTAAACTGGCCATCTTTGTATTCCCGGCACAAGACCCACTGGTTGATACTTTACATTTATTTTATTAGCCTACCATGATTTTTATGGTGCTTTCCAGACAACTGGAAACTTTGAAATATACTAAGTCAAATCATGACGTCAGTGATCTTTCGGTCGGAAGATTGGAGCTCTAGAAAGAGGCCCAAGTTCCCGAGTTGGATGACCGTATTTTTGCTTTGTCATTATGGAGTATTGTGTGTAGGTTGAAGAGGGAAATATTAAATTTAATCAATTTTAGAATAAGGCTGTAACAAAACAAAATGTGGAATAAGTCGAGGGGTCTGAATTCTTTCTCGAATGCACTGTGTACAGTATATGTAGTATATGTAAAGTATATGTAAATATTTATGTGTATATATATATATATATATATATATATATATATATATATATATATATATATATATATATATACAGTTCAAGTCAGAAGTTTACATACACCTCAGCCAAATACATTTAAACTCAGTTTTTCACAATTCCTGACATTTAAGCCTAGTAAAAATTCCCTGTCTTAGGTCACTTTATTTTAAGAATGTGAAATGTCAGAATAATAGTAGAGAATGATTTCTTTCAGCTTTTATTTATTTCATCACATTCCCAGTGGGTCAGAAGTTTACATGCACTCAATTAGTATTTGGTAGCATTGCCTTTAAATGGTTTAACTTGGGTCAAACGTTTCGGGTAGCCTTCCACAAACTTCCCACAATAAGTTGGGTGAATTTTGGCCCATTCCTCCTGACAGAGCTGGCGTAACT
This sequence comes from Oncorhynchus clarkii lewisi, assembly GCF_045791955.1. NCBI lineage: Eukaryota > Metazoa > Chordata > Actinopteri > Salmoniformes > Salmonidae > Oncorhynchus > Oncorhynchus clarkii. Next base: position 54,323,710 of record NC_092151.1, on the reverse strand, counting down.
GAGTCAGGTTTGTAGGCCTCCTTGCTCGCACACGCCTTTTCACTTCTGCCCACAAATTTTCTATGGGTTTGAGGTCAAGGCTTTGTGATGACCACTCCAATACCTTGACTTTGCCACAACTTTGGAAGTATGCTTGGGGTCATTGTCGATTTTGGAGACCCATTTGCGACCAAGCTTTAACTTCCTGACTGATGTCTTGAGATGTTGCTTCAATATATCCACATAATTTTCCTACCTCATGATTCCATCTATTTTGTGAAGTGCACCAGTCCCTCCTGCAGCAAAGCACCCCCACAACATGATGCTGCCACCCCTGTGCTTCACGGTTGGGATGGTGTTCTTCGGCTTGCAAGCCTCCACCTTTTTCCTCCAAACATAACGATGGTCATTATGGCCAAACAGTTCTATTTTTGTTTCATCAGACCAGAGGACCTTTCTCCAGAAAGTACGATCTTTGTCCCCATGTGCAGTTGCAAACCTTGTGAGGCTTTTTTTATGGCGGTTTTGGAGCAGTGTACCTGTTTTCTCTGCATCTTCACAAGGTCCTTTGCTGTTGTTCTGGGATTGATTTGCGCTTTTCGCACCAAAGTACATTCATCTCTAGGAGACAGAACACGTCTCCTTCCTGAGCGGTATGACGGCTGTGTGGTCCCATGGTGTTTATACTTGCGTACTATTGTTTGTACAGATGAACGCGGTACCTTCAGGTTTTTGGAAATTGCTTTCGAAGGATGAAGCAGACTTGTGGAGGTCTGCAATTTTGTTTCTGAGGTCTTGGCTGATTTCTTTTCATTTTCCCATGATGTCAAGCAAAGAGGCACTGAGGTTTAAGGTAGGCCTTGAACTGCATCCACAGGTACACCTCCAATTGATTCAAATGATTTCAATTAGCCTCTCAGAAGCTTCTAAAGCCATGTCTAAAACCATTTTATGGAATTTTCCAAGCTGTCAACTTAGTGTATGTAAACTTCTGACCCACTGGAATTGTGATACAGTGAATTATAATTGAAATAATCTGTCTGTAAACAATTGTTGGAAAAATGACTTGTGTCATGTAGATGTCCTAACCGACTTGCCAAAACTAGATGTCCTAACCGACTTGACCCCCCTTCAGGTGACGCCAATCTTCCACATTATCCCCTGTGTATTTATACCTGTGTTCTGTTTGTCTGTTGCCAGTTCGTCTTGTCTTGTCAGGTCTTACCAGAGTGCTTTCCTGTTTTCCTTTTTCTCAAGTTCTGTTTCCTAGTTTTCCCGGTTCTGATTGTTCTGACTACCCTGACCCCGAGCCTGCCTGCCGTCCTCTACCTGCCTGACTCTGATCACGAACTCCTGCCTGTCCACGACCTGCCCTTTGCCTGCCCCGTGTTTACAATAAATCATCTGAAAACTGTACCATCCGCCTCCTGTGTCTGCATCTGGGTCGTGATAGTACGAACTGGCCATGACTGACCCAGCAGACTCAGACCAGCTCCACAATGCTGTCTCCCAGCAAGGAGCCACCATTGGAAGGCACAAGGAGTTACTGCAATGCCTTATAGAGGGACTCCATACCCTGGCAGAATATAATGACCAGGCGTTTGATACATTTCTGGAGCAATTCCGTGGATTCCCTACTAGGCAGCGGGCCACACCAGTAATCCCCCAAACTCTCAGAAACCCTTCCACCAGTGCCGTTTCTTCCCAGCCTACCCCAGGGTACCGGGAACCCTGCTTACCTCCGGAGCGCTACGCTGGAGATTCTGGAACCTGCCGGGCCTTTCTCTCCCAGTGCTCCCTCATCTTCGAGCTGCAGCCTTCTTCGTTCTCCTCCGACCACTCGAAGATAGCGTACATCATAACGCTGATGTCTGGGAGGGCACTCGCCTTGGCTACGGTGGTGTGGGAGCTACAGTCCGCCGTCTGCCTCAGTTTGGAGGAGTTCGTGGTGGAAGTACTGAAGGTGTTTGATTCTCCATTGTCCGGGAAAGTGGATGCGCGTAACCTGCTCCAGCTACGTCAAGACTCCCGTAGTGTGGCAGATTACGCAGTGGATTTTCGCACGTTGGCGGCTGAGAGTGCCTGGAACCCGGAATCATTGTTCGACATGTTCCTTCACGGATTATCGGAGGTGACCAAAGATAATCTCGCAGCCCGGGAGCTGCCCATAGACCTCGACTCCCTCATAGTCTTGACCATCCGGATTGATGAGCGGCTACGAGAACTTTGGAGAGAGAGGGAATCTGTGCCCTGTCGCCATCACTCGCCCTCGATTCTCACCTTGCCTCCGAGGAATCCCAGAGAACCCCGAGGTCTACATGCCCGAGTGAATCCGATGTCACCCGAGTTCTCTCCGGAATCACAGAGGGCTGCCGACTCGCCTACTTTGGAGCCCATGCAACTGGGTAGGGCTAGATTGTCTCTGGCTGAGCGCTTACGCAGACTTAACACCCAGAGCTGTCTGTATTGTGGAGCAACTGGATGTTTCTTAGCTACCTGCCCATTAAAAACCGAGGCTCATCAAGTAGGTATGAGTATGCTGGTGAGCCGTACGGGGAGTTTCCCATCCTCCATTGCTCATACCCCTCTCCATGCTACCCTGTTGTGGGGTGACCAGTCCAAATCTCTCCGGGTGCTCATTGACTCTGGGGTCGACGAAAGCTTTATGGACGCAACCCTGGTGTCGGAGCTGGGAATCCCCACACAACCCCTCTCCATTCTCATGGACATCAGAGCGTTGGATGGGCGCTCTATTGGCAGAGTCACCCACACTACATTTCCCATTAACCTGAGAGTGTCGGGCAATCACAGTGAGAGTATTCAGTTCCTGCCCATTAAATACCCCCATGCACCCGTGATTTTGGGGTTCTCCTGGCTCCAGATGCGCAATCCTCTAATCGATTCTCTGGGCTGCTGTTTCTATCCTAGTGTCATGTCTTTGGCTATGCCGGATTAAGTGATATGACATGATATTCTATAAAATAATTTCTCCGTAATCAATATTACCTGATTGAGCTAATCATGTAAATGTAATTAACAAGAGAGTCGGGGCACCACAAAATAATATTTATAGAACTGTTATCTTCCTAATAAACTCTTAAAGGCCTAGTAATATTTTACATCAATAGCAGTCAATATTCAATAATCGTCACCTTAATTCAGTCTCATCTGAAAGTTGTAAATTCTTGGTTATCTGCACGAACCCTGGCTAACAAGTTGAATCAGCAATACAAAATTGGGTTTAATTATTTATTTACTAAATACCTAACTAATCACACAGAATTACACATACACATAATTAAATCATAACTTGATCACAAATTACGTCATAAAGGAAAACGTCCCTAGCAGGCGAAACAGATATGACAGCTGGTTACACAAAAGAAAAGGGCTGGGTTTGAGTGAAAGAGCGGGAAGACTGAGGAACAAAGGGCGAAGCTGTGCTATCGTAAATACAGTATCTTATACATTCTAAATGACCGCCCATTTGGAAAAGGAAAATGCAATAAACATTTACTCTGAGCTGCGCTTCAGTAGGTAGGTGGTAGACTGAAGGCCTTGTTGCCAAACCGAGTCCTTTGTCCTTTGAAGAATGTCTCCGGTGGTAAATTGGATACTTTGTAGTAACGTCGTTGTGTGGTAGACGGGATACTCTGTCTGTTCCTTCCTAACCTGCGTTTGCAGCTGCGGTTGCTAATTCAACGGCTAGGAGGTATCACTTGTGTAGTGAATAAGAGTTCAAAGTTCATACCATTCGCAACCAAAGCTCACGCTGATGTTGGCTTCGTTCTGTAGTTATTATCTGAACCATTCTGACATCGGACCGTCGTCCTCACATCCTCGGAACAGGAGGTTATATTGTCGTCAAGGCTTTATATAGGAAGGGAGAGGAGGGCGTGTTTGAAAAGTTTTATAGCCCATGTCCCTTCACAGGGGTGGGCCACTGATTGAGCAGGGCCCTAACCTTATGAAAACCCAAATCTCACATTTTAGAAGCTAAAATCACATTTCATCCCATCACAAATAATTTCATATTCAAACATTTAAATTGAACAACAATTCCATGTGAATCCGATAACTCTGATGTGTAGACTTTTTTTGTCATCTTATCATTGATGAAAATGTCTCAGATGACAACCGAAAGTACCACCGCATATGTTCAATTGGTCGGATTACCAGAATATAGTTAATTTCCCCCCACCTTCTGATGTTCCCAGAATCTCTATGTTAACCAAAGGGGTTTGTAAATGTAACATCAGTAGGGTAGAGAGAGGAAAAAGGGGGGAAGAGGTATTTATGACTGTCATAAACCTAACCCCAGGCCAACGTCATGACACTAGGTTGGATCAATCCTCTGGGCTGCTGGTTCTACCCTGGGTTGGAGGTAGTTTTGCCATGTGCATTACCTGAAGTCGGCGCTGCCTGCACTTTGACGTCTTCTTGCAGGCTTGGGAGAAGCCCCAAAACTCTCTGCTGTTCCAGCGGAATACCAGGACCTCCAGGGTGTTTTTAGCAAGGCCTGTGCCATCTGGCATCCTCATGATTGGCCCTATGACTGTGCCATCGACCTTCTCCCGGGCACTATACCTCCGCAGGGGCGATGCTCGCCCCCAAAGTAAGAGGCAGAGGTCAGCACAGCTTCTGCCCAGGTATTGGTCCGTTGCTATCGTCATACCTGGAAGAGAGCCCAAGCTGCTCTTCTCAAGACCACCTCCAGGTAACGGTGACAGGCGGAACACCACTGGACCCCTGCTCTCTGCTACCATCTTGAGCAGAGGGTATGGTTGTCCACTCGGGATCTGCCCCTCAGGGTGGAGTCCCGCAAACTTTCCCCCCGTTTTATTGGTCCTTTCCCTATCTCTAAAGTTATTAGCCCCTGATTCTTATTTATAAAACCCTCTTAGGCCTCACTTCCCTCTATTTGAGATACAGTGTCAAGAAAAAGTATGTGAACCCTTTGGAATTACCTGTATTTCTGCATGAGTTTGACATAAAATTTGATCTGATCTTCATCGAAGTCACAACAATAGACAAACACAGTCTGCTTAAACTAATAACACACAAATTATTGTATTTTTCTTGTCTATATTGAATAGATAATTTAAACATTCACTGTGTAGGTTGGAAAAAGTATGTGAACTCCTAGGCTAATGACTTCTCCAAAAGCTAATTGGAGTCAAGAGTCAACTAACCTGGAGTCGAATCAATGAGACGAGATTGGAGATGTTGGTTAGAGCTGCCCTGCCCCATAAAAAACACTCACAAAATTTGAGTCTGCTATTCACAAGAAACATTGCCTGATGTGAACCCTGCCTCGAACAAAAGAGATCTCAGACCTAAGATTAAGAATTGTTACCTTGCATAAAGCTGGAAAGGGTTACAAAAGTATCTCTAAAAGTCCATCTTAAGACAAATTGTCTATAAATGGAGATATTTCAGCACTGTTGCTACTCTCCCTAAGAGTGGCCGTCCTGCAAAGATGACTGCAAATGCGCAGCGCAGAATGCTCAATTAGGTAACGAAGAATCCTCGAGTGCCAGCTAAATAATTACAGAAATCTCTGGAAGATGCTAACATCTCTGTTGATGAATCTATGATATGTAAAACACTAAAGAAGAATAGTGTTCATGGGAGGACACCACGGAAGAAGCCACTGCTGTCCAAAAATAACGTTGCTGCACGTCTGAAGTTCACAAAAGAGCACCCTTGTTGTGTTGCTACCATGTTGTTTTGTTATCTTAGGTGTCTCTTTATGTAGTATTGTGGTGTCTCTTTTGTTGTGATATGTTTTTAATCCCCTGTCCCCACAGGAGGCCTTTTGCCTCTCGGTAGGTCATCATTATGAATAAGAATTTGTTCTTAATTGACCTGCCTTGTTAAATAAAGGACAAAAATAAAAGTACTCTACATTCATTGTAATGGATCACCAGAAACAGGGACAAAATAACCTATGAAAAGTAATCTACATTCATTGCAATGGATCACCAGAAACAGGGACAAAATAACCTATGAAAAGTAATCTACATTCATTGCAATGGATCATCAGAAACAGGGACAAAATAACCTATGAAAAGTAATCAGCATTCATTGTAATGGTCACCAGAAACAGGGACAAAATAACCTATGAAAAGTAATCTACATTCATTGTAATGGTCACCAGAAACAGGGACAAAATAACCTATGAAAAGTAATCTACATTCATTGTAATGGATCATCAGAAACAGGGACAAAATAACCTATGAAAAGTAATCAGCATTCATTGTAATGGATCACCAGAAACGGGGACAAAATAACCCATGAAAAGTAATCTACATTTATTGTAATGGATCACCAGAAACAGGGACAAAATAACCTATGAAAAGTAATCTACATTCATTGTAATGTGTGGATTCAAGTTTATTACCAGAACAATTTTACTTTATACAGAGACCCGCCAATTCCTCTACGTGTAATTCTATGCCACCACAATCTGGAAACTCTTCCCATCGTGTGTGTAGTTGTGCATAGACCTCATCCACCTTTAGACTGCAGCTAGGATCATTAGGCATTTGGTGATATTGACAGCTCAGCTATGCCCTCCCCTAGCACCAATTTCTTGTTCTACCCCACTGCACTAAACCCCCCCCACCTCAATTGTCTGAACCACGCACGCACCCAGGCACGCACGCACCCACACACATACAGTACACACACACTTTACTCGAGACTGAAAGGAGTCTTGCTGGGCCCAACTGGCCATGTAAAGAGACTGTGGTGGCCTGTCAGATCATCACTGGGGACCCCAGGAGTGAGCACTGCTGTTTCCTCGTTAGATAATCCCACACACACACATACACACACACACACACACACACAGCACAGCGGGGAGCTGGGCACAGCTGATGGATAATGGATATCTTTGTTTACTTATCTGTTCCTAATGATCAGTTGATTAGCTGCCTGTAGGGCTGAAACAGGGTGGTGAACCATGAGAAAGGCATGTAAGGGGAATGCTGCAACTTCATGTTAGAAAAAATAATGGAATTGTCTCTAAATACGTTGGCTTGGAATGTTTCCACTCCTAAGTCAATATTTAGACGTTTTCATACTTGGTCATTTCAGTACAGTTGATTTCATAATAATAACACATGGGACTTACATAGCGCTAAGTCACTTTACAATTTTAGAAATGGGGTCGAAATGGAGTCTAAACAAAACATCAGACTGAACAAAAACCTGAATAACGAAAGAGAGGTTTGGGAAAGAGTATGATGTGTCAGGGTATGGGGATTTGGATACGAACCAGGTTTAGGATAAGGGTTTGGGTTAGATGTTGTCATTCACGATTGTTGCTTGTTTTTTAAAAACCTTAGAAGAAGAAGGCCAACGTTTAGTTATTTAGCCATTCAAAATCCCGTGTAGGCCTATAGTAAAATTGTACAAATACAGTAACACAATGTGTGTGTCTGTAATGATTTGTTGGTGTTGGTTGGCCCAGGGGCCTCTTGTGGCCCCAGTAGAAGGGCCCTTGGGGACATATCACATAAAGCTCATGAATATGAATGAAGAGGGAACTCTCTGGGGAGAGACTGAGGATCTGATGACAGTGCAGGCAAATAACATAAATGGGGATATGACTTGCCTGTCCTGTCACAGTTATGATAAAGTAATGTGTGTTTGTGTGTGGGGGGGGGGGGGGGTGGACATGTGTGTTTGTGTGTGTGCTTGCGTCGTGAATGTGTGTGTGTGTGTGCGTGTGCGTGTGTGCGTGCAAGCTTGCATCATGTGCATATGTGTGTGTACATGCGTGCGAGCTTGCATCATGTGCATGTGTGCGTGCGCGTGTGTATCGCTATCACTCCATGCTGATCTATATGTGTGTGAGTAATGCATTATTACTTATTCATTATACTTTCAGGTGTGTGTGTGTGTGTGTGTGTGTGTGTGTGTGTGTGTGTGTGTGTGTGTGTGTGTGTGTGTGTGTGTGTGTGTGTGTGTGTGTGTGTGTGTGTGTGTGTGTGTGTGTGTGTGTGTGTGTGTGTGTGTGTGTGTATATATATGAGGCCAGCTGCCTGGGTCTCTGGACACACACACACATTCTGCCATCCTCCCAAGAGGGGTGTGGGTGTATGTTCTCTTTTCATCATCAATCAACAAGGGCACACAGTTTAACCACGACAACGAGACAGCTAAGAGAGAGCCGCCCACCCCTCTCTTCAGGCCTCAAGTGGTGATAATTACTCAAACATGAAGATGTCAATCTCTTTAACCCTGCCTCCTCCTCACTCAGCCACACATGCATTCATTCATATTTTTGATTTCACATAGTGAGCACTGGGCTATTAATATGTGTCTTGAAGATGGGTGAGATTAAGCTTTTAAAAAGGGCAGGACCTCATTTTGGTTTGAAATAACGCGGAGTTGCTTGCAATGTGACAAGTTTGTATTGGATAAACCCTTCTAGTGGCTCCAATATCACTGAGCCCGACCGTGAGTTGGAACAATTTGGTCAGTTACATGAATGAGTGGAGTTTGATGTGGTTTGGAAAACATCAACGAACGGACCAAATCCAGCCTCTCCATATCCGGTCTCTACACACTCCGGCAGTACAACTGATGTACAACACGTAACATGATGGTCGTGATACAACTGATATGTGCTTACAAAGGAGATTTTTGTCTGCACAAAAATGTTTACACAATACTTGTTTTATTATTTTTGTACTGAAAAACTCTCCGTTGTGTTCCAACAGTTGTGCCAAATGCATTCTGCATCAGTTGTAAAACTTGAGTGTGTACGGGGCCCTCATCATTCCTGTCTTACCTTTCCTTCCAGGCATTCACAGGGCCCTTACTGACGTTTTCTGTTACCCGCCAGCATCCCCACGAGCTTGTTAGGGGTTCACCTTCGACACCTTCGTCAACGACTTCTGAAGCCTGACCCCCTGGGACTCTTAGCCTACTCTTAGCCTTCCATTGATTTCTGCTTTCTCTTACTAAATAGAGAATGATGACAATAGACAGGACTTTCCTGGAGAATCAAAGTGATCCATAGGGAAGAATGAAGGATCTGAGGCAGGCTCACAGCAGGACAGAACCCCCCAGACTAGCAGGGATTCAGAGAGTGAGGATGAGGTAAGAAGAAAGAAGAGGGAGATAATAGGTGATACTGAGTGACTTCAGGAGCCGTATGTATCAAGCGTGTCAGCCTGTCCATATACTTGTCTCCGTTGTAATCTAGAAGGCAAAACTGATCCTAAATCAGCACTCCTACTCGGAGACGCTTGATATATATATATACAGTACGGCCTTAGATCCGAGATTCTTGACCTGACTGGGATAACTGGAGGAATATTTTGTACGGTGTACATTTTTGGAGATCCCTACTCCTTATCATTGTCATAAGACCATCATCAATGTAGTTTAGTTAAGATTCAGTATGTACAGCTGCACAGTATAAATGGGACAATATATTGCATGGACTCAGAGGCTCGCAGCAGAAATTAGAAACATGTGAATTGGCTGAGCGGAGTAGCCTTGGAACACAGAGCCGAATCCATGATATTGATCAGTGTGTTTCATATCGTTCCCTGCCATCCATCAACCCTATACACAGTGGATAGGGCTAATTTATATCATCTGAAAGGTGTAATCAAAGATGAATGGACCACAGCATGATAGAAAATAAATGTGCACTGGGCCATAATTCAATTTTTTAACATTGTGAGTAATGGTCATGGAGAATATATTCAGCTAAGACTGAAACTAGTAGTACTGTACGGCATCCAAATGAGGAATGTCTGTCAACTGGGACTTTATAATATGCCATAATACCCACTGGGAACAGACGTCAGTTTAACGTCTAGTTTTGATACAAATTTGGTTGAGTTGTCAACGAACGTGAAATCAACTAAACTTTTCACCATTTCATTGGATTTAGGTTAAAATATAGGTTACAAAAAGACAAAATTCCCTTAGGTTGATGACCTTTTTCAAATCCAATCAGTTTTTCACATTGATTCAAAGTCATCACATTACATTTTTTTGTTGAAATGAAGTGGAAACAACATTGATTCTACCAGTTTTTGTCCAGCATGTAAAAATATGTTTAGGGCATGTTGACACTGGTTGCCAAGTTACCATCGCACTCTGACCCCACAATCCTCTCACACAGAGTAATTTCATTGGACCAGACCTGTCAGATCACTCACCTTATTGGTACTTCCCCTCTGTGTCAATTCCTGGTTGCATACTGAAAAATAACCCCAAATTAACACATATATCAGTTTATGTCACATAACTAAAATGGTTAAATGTCACCATTTTTTTTATTTTGACATATTCTAATGAGACTATGTTGAAAGTAAGCAATATTTCCTGTTTGGCATGAACTTTAACTCGATTCCGTCTCGTTTAAGAGCTCTGCTATAAACTTCAACTGAGGTATTTCTATAACATGTTACAATACATGGTCATGTAATGCTCTTGACTGTGCCTCAGGGGTCAAATACGACTTTTAAGGGCTGCTAGAAGTGGCTGAAGTCACAAGGCAGGTTTCCATTGACCCGGGTGTATTCACAAAAAAACATTGCGACGTGTAATAGAAACGACAGATAGGAGACATTTTCTAAAGATCAACAACATTTTTATCCGTTTGACGGGTGGATCTTTCTTGTGTCAAACGTTCTTTATTTTGGTAAATTAGGATGGAAACGGTTTTATTTTAATAAAGGATGATTTCCAGGGCACGTGATGTCAGCCCGTAACTTTAAAGCTCTACTCCACATTTAATTCTAAATGCCTACTGCTTGCAAATGTCTCTTTTTTTCTGACAATAAAAACAAGGCCTCTTTGCAGGACAAGGATGGTCCTGACTTTCAAGAATGCCTGAATTGCTACACCTTGCTTTTCTGGTTGGCTGACAAGTTCCACCATATTAGTAAATTATTGCATTCTATGCATGCTGGCTTTCACATGCTACCTGAGGCATGAAACAGATAGGCGGGAGGGCACACAGGCTGTCACCAATTTATTAATGCGCAATTTGACTAAATGGCTAATGGAAACACTTCAACCTCTACATTTTTATTCGACACTGTAGTTTTTTTTTGCGTAAAAGTATTATTTTTTTAAATGTGTGACTTCATTACATCCAGCTGTTTTTGTCGACACCAGATAGTTGAATGGAAATGCATCCTTGCAGGTAATTGTCGCATCTATTTTCTATGCGAACTTTGTAAGCGTGACAACAAACAAACAAAAAATCACTGGACACGTTAATGGGAAACGTAGCTATAGTCAAGAGAGGGAGTAGTCATAGCCGTAAATATATGGTGTGTATATATGTATAAATGTTTCCTTTTGAAAAGCCACTTAAGCGCTGCAGCCCTTTTTAAATAAGGCCAGGGAATAATCTGGTTCCTCCGTCGCGGTAGATCCAGCGGGGATTTGCAGAAACATTCGCCGGTGACACAGATCTACATAATCATTTTAAGTTTCTACCCGCTCCTTCCTATGATTCTCCTGCTGTCACTTTAGATACCGCTAAAACTGATTTGGGCTCTCTAATCTCCCGGCATTTCTTAGACTTTTCAAAATCTCTAATATCATAAGGAGATTATTTCATTTATAATTGATTGAGTGCATTTGCCGGAGTGCCACTTCAAAGTTGTGTGAATTAAAGATGTGTTTAAGAAGGAGAAGGAGCTGGGTGCCGGGTGCTGTGAGTCGGGGGTGGCGAGGTTGTGGTGGGGGAGGAAGTAGGAGGCTTGTGTCTTCTTCGTTCTTGGCAGAGCGAGCTGGGAGTGTGAGCGAGAGGGAGCTGATCCACGCAGATTGCGGAAAATGGGCTCTAGCAAAGAAGTGGCTCGCCTGTGGAAGGAAGGCGTCGGGGGATGGCAGCCAATGGCAAGCGACCAGCCATGGTGACTCAGAATCTGTGTCTCTTATGGTAAGACTCTGCAGGGAGAAGTTTGCTTTAATTGAACCCTTCCTCTTCCTTAGCTACATACCAGGTGACATTCTGACATTTCTGAGAGACTGGTGACAGGTCTTCTCTGGTAAAGCCTACCTGTAAGAGCCTCTTTCCATAGCAAGCCTTTGACAGCTCACCTACTTTTCACAGTCCAACCACACTGCACTGTCCTCAAGTGTAACAATGCTAAGTTTTCAGGAGCCTTATTTTTCTTAAGCTTTATTTTTGGATTTCCAGCACAGGGACCTGTAAATCTCCACAGGGCCAGGGTGGAAGATTTGGAGCCCAAAGATTCCTCCTTTTCTTCCCCCTGCCTATCCCAATCCCAAACCCCAATCCCCAGGACTCCCCTACTGGCTTGCCAATACCTCTCAACACCTAGCCCAGATTGGCCAACTTTTTGAGGGGTCTTCATTAACGCAAAGCAGGGAGGAGAGGAGATATCATGGAGGGTCTTTAGGGAAAATCCCCTCTGGCCCAGAATACGATATTTCCTATAATTGGAGAAGCTCAGGGCCTATTGGACTGCTTAGTTCTGGCTAAATGAGTCTTGACAGTGAGCAGGATACTCTCCCCTCTGTCCATGCACTGTACCCCCCCCCCCCCCCCCCCCCCCCAGCTCCCTAAAAACCTTCCTCAGAAGCATTACCCGCCCCCAACCCCTCTCCCCCTCCCGGCCACGGCCCAACAGGATCATAATCCCTTTAACGCTCCGCCTTATTAACCACTCATCTAAATGACATGAAAGCAGCAAGCGACTGGCTGGAACTAGAGCTGCTGGAGAGAGAGAAAAAAGTAAATTATTTCCCCCTTTCCCTTCGAATAAAGTCTCTCGCCCCTTTCACCATACAGTACTTTGTATTTCACATTTGATTATGTGACAAGTGTATCTAAGTCTGCTCGGGGCTCAAGTGGAATGTATTTGAGAGCCCATCAGGCAGACTACAGAGGCGAAGGAATTTAAAAAAAGGGGGGTCCAATGTCCCCCTCCCAACCACACACACACACACACCACTAAATTGAATTCTAATTAAGACAGTTCCACAGAGAATGAATGGCTGGACGATCTATTTGGCTTTTTTCTTTCAATGTAAGAATCTCTGAATTATTGACCACTCCCTCTCTCCTCCCTTCCCCCTTTGAATCCATTCATTAAGTCCTCATCTAAAATAATATCTACATTTCCATTTACCCCGCACACGTTTCCCTGTGCCCCTCATCTCAGCCCCCTCTTTTTAGAGCCAAGTGAACCTTCATTGCCATGGTACCTGTAAATACATTTTCCATTGGACCATTTAACCCAGTTTCTGCTCCTGCTTTAGAGGGTGACAAAGGTTTCTTCCCTGGACTCGTTCTCTGAGGTGGTACAACACAGTTGACACAAAATGGCCGCTTGGCGTCCACTGGGAGCCTGTCCAACACACAGCGCACCATGGAAGCTGTCCGTCAGGTCTCTGGCCAAGTGTTAAACAAGTGTGAAGGAGTAACATTTTAACCTCATGTACTACATAGTTGTAAGACTGGACACCGGTCTGATAATTTCATTACATTCTGTTTGCTGTGGACTAAAACGAAGTATATTTGACAAATTTCTCAGGGAACTCAGTGTTCTGCGCCTAACAAAACAATTAAATGAACTTCACCACCAATAAAACTTGCATAATTTTTTACACTGAATCAATCACATCACATGAAAAATTTATAAATTAATTATTTTAAATTAGATAAGACTTTAAGTGATCAGCACCATTTATTGTGTTCTTGTTTATTTCACAATTAAGCTCTTCGAGAAAGAGAGAAAGCGAGAGAGATTGCTCTTCTCTGGTCCACACCAGCCATGTCAGCTCAGCCTGTGAAATAGTTCTCACTCAGATGCCAGGCTGCATCCCAAAGAGCACCCTATTCCTTACATAGTGCAATACTTTTGCCCAGAGATCAAACCCGACATCTCCGAGATCAAAATCGTTATAGGGAATAGAGTGCCATTTGGCACGCCACCCAGCAACACCCCCACTGACGTCTAGTGTTTGATCTCTGAGCCACCTACTTGACACCCTAAATGATATCCCGCTGGTTCTCCGTTGATCTTTCCCTCTTGGAGGTGAGATGTTAATTCCAAGGTCCTGACTCGATGTGGTCAGTAAAGACGGACCCAATGACGCCTATTGAGTGAGTTCGATCATGCGAGTTCTGGACACAATTAGAGCATATCAAATCGAAATCATGCAGAGAACATTGCACTAGCAATATTTTAAACATGTATTATTTTTGTTACGAGGTTTAAATCATTTTCAAAGTATTAGAAGAGGCATCTTTCACCTCTTCGGGTCAGAGTAAATTGTTTTGGTTTTTGAATTCCTCATATACTTCCTGCCTTTGCTAAGCCAGTGGGTGGACTGTATTATCGCGGCCGTGCCAGAATGTCTCACCCCCACTACAGATGCCTCCACTGGGCCTTCAGTCTAGAATACGGTCAGCTCCTCACTGACTCACACTCAACACACTCACATGAACTCTCCTCACTTTCCCTGTCATTTATATGCACATATTAGCCAAGAGAGCAGTTTAGGCTAGCTAGTATGTCATCAGTTGCTCTGTTGTTTGTGTGACAGGTGCAAACATATGATGCGATATACAATATGTGATATTTTGCGATAATAGATACAATACACGTTACGATATGATGTAATACGATACTTTATTATCCATGTCCTTGGACAAGCCATGGACAGCGATTGTGTAAAATCAACAGAAATAAATACTATAATAATAAAAACAAATAAATAACAAATAAAAAATAACAAATAAAATAACAAATAAAAAACTTTTCGGAGAGAGTGATACATTAATCTTGATCACAAAAAGCTACTTTGCCCCTTTTTTAGCTGTATGTATAAAAAAAAACATAATTAGTTAAAATTTGTCACATTTGTATTGTGACTGAAATCCACTAGGCGACACAATTAGCACAGTAGCATTGTTCTGACAGGATTGAAACAAATTGCTTCTACAAGAGTCTACACGCATGAAATACAGCTCGGCTCTGTTTTCGGGGGCTGTAGAGATTGTGTTCAAAATTGTGTTCCGACTCCCGATCACCTCTCCTTTCCTGCTCTTTACTCTCTTTCTTCACACTCTCTACTCCACGTCCAGGGCTTTGTAAGGGTCTGTTTGGTTTGCCCACATCTTGCTTTCTCGTTGCTCTTTCGACGCTGGCTAAGTCGTTCTTGGGGAGGTTTATAAGCAGGGGCCTGACTTGTGGAGAGAAACCCTTGACTGTGTTTGCTTCGGGAATAGTCTTCTGACAGGGTGTTAAAGGAGCATGTCAGGGCACTTCTCCCAATGTGTTTTGGGTAAAGAGGGTCTGCTACCTCTTTGCCACTGAGGAATCCGACTCGCCGGTAATCTGTCACACCGCCTTCCAAATAAAAGGAGCTCAGAGATTTCTCGCACGAGTCTGTCGGTGTGAATATTTACCCTGGCCCCTTGGGTCCAGGGAGAGAGTGAAAAAGACAGAGAGGAAGAGAAAGTCGTCTTCTTTCTTGACACGGCGCAAGTCCTCTTTGTGTCCTCTGCCTGCAGCATTTTGTGGCCAGAGTCTGACCAAAACATGAGGAGGAATGACTTGGGTGATGAATGCTCTTTTTCTCTTCCCCCTTCACTCTTCCCTTCCCTCACTCTTGACGACGTCGTAGAAACCCCTGACAAGGGGTATGTTTAAGCTGTTAAGTACTGATCAATGAAATAAATTATCCCTGTTTTTAAACCAAGTGTATAGGCCAAGAGGGATGCAGGAGATCTCTGAACTGATATGTACAAGGCTACAACCTGCCTGTCTGTCTGTCTCTCCCGCTGTATCTCAGGCCCCTTAGCCCAGTGGACATGTGCAGTGCGGGGGAAATAGGGGTGTTGCAGTAGGGGGGCATAGTATCGGCGGCGAGGCTGGAGTGTGGAGCAGAGGGAGGGGAGTTGGGATTTAGCGCGGCCTGTCGGAGGGCTAATTCCTATGCTGGCGTTGGGAGCGTCTCAGCTTCTCCGCTGTGGCTCAGATATTCAGATTTGGGGCTGGGCTGCCATGTGGGCTGGGAGATACTCCACAGCCGGCTCCTCCCTCCTTCCTTCCCTCCCTCCCTCGCACCCAAGCTCCACGCTCTATTCAGGGTTCGTTGAAGAGCCTTGGGATGGCGTTAAAAAAGGAGATTAAGTTTCCTCCCGAGCGCAAAGCTTCTTAAG
Source organism: Oncorhynchus clarkii lewisi (assembly GCF_045791955.1). Classification (NCBI taxonomy): domain Eukaryota; kingdom Metazoa; phylum Chordata; class Actinopteri; order Salmoniformes; family Salmonidae; genus Oncorhynchus; species Oncorhynchus clarkii. The sequence continues at coordinate 54,307,545 of NC_092151.1, read as the reverse complement.
GGGGTATCTCTGTGCCTCTCAACCGCCTGGTCAGTGAGGAAGGTTCGGGGGGGGGGGGACGGACCCTCGCTGTGAACTCCCCTGAGACAGTGGGGTTGCAATGGAGGAGTGGGGGGGGGGGGGGGGCTGACCTGACTCCTACCCCGCGATCGACTCCTCCTCGGTCATCCAGGGCAGCTCAAACACTCTGATATCCACTTGGATTTTGCTTCTCATGCTGGAGTCTGGAAGGCTTATGGCGGCATATGAATGAATCCCTTGCTACTGTAGAAGATGCAAATGCATGGATTTTATTGAGGAGGAGTTGAGAGAGAGAGTAGTATTATAGTGTATCGTGACTTTGTGCTGTTGGTAAATATTGATCGACTCATGTACATAGATGTTGTGTGTGTGTGTGTGCATTCGAGTATGGATTTGCAAGCGTGAGCCAGACTGTGGTAGGTGAGTCCGGATATGTGTGTGTGTGATATTTCAAAGTGACGCTCACACACTGTGAGCGTCTTCCTGATACGATCTGGTAACTCTCATCTGAGTGCGAACACGTCATACATCGCATACACTCCTTACCAAATGCTGTTCGCTAAGTTCAGTTGTGAGCTTGGAGATGGATATTGGGCCTTCTACATTAGGTCTAGCTCTGGACCCATTGCTTTACCTTTCATCAGCAGATACAGTAAGACCATGAGAATGAGGCAGTGAGTGATATGGATTAAGCCGTATAGCATTTGCACTCACCAGGCTTTTACAGTCCAACTCTGAGATTTGATAATTAGGTGACTATTCAAAACAGATTTATATCCATCGCCCACCCACACCAAAGATTCTGTACATAGAGCTGATATCTGCACTTCAAATGGTTCTGATGATCTCTTTTGAATCTGAGAAAACCTTACGCATTCCTTTAGTTGATTAGCAGTAGTGATGACTGAGGTTGAATGAGAGAGAGAACTCTAATCACCTCCTCAGCTTTGTGCCTGTAGGACTGAAAACGCCTTATCTGGCCCTATTCAGAATCGGAGCCTGGCTCCTCTCTCTCATTCCCTCTCTCTCTCGCTCTCTCTCTCTCTTTCCCAGGAGAGGACGAGGATAACTGCTGGTGCTGTGGGATTGTCAGGCCCTGCCAGACCCTGCCAACAGCCCTTAATTCCACATTAATGCAGTCTAAATGAAGTGTCAGTGGAAGATGGATCTGTGGAGGGCAGTGGCTTGATGAGGGTTGTCTGCAGAGTGGGTGGACCCGCCTGGGTGGACACCTGGTTACCCGCCGCGAGCTCCACAATGCCCCCAAGGGCCCCCTACATCTATAGGGTCTGAAGGGCAGGCTGGGGAGCAACCTGTCACACTTCTAGGGTTTGTGTGTGTGGGGGGGGGGGGGTGCAAATGTGCGAATGTGTGTGTGTGTATGTGCACGTGCATGTGTCTGTGTACAGTATGTGTGCGTGTGTGTGTCTGCCCCTATCCACGACCAATTAATCAAAATTACACCAAAGGTTTCACTAATTTAGAGAGCCCTAAACACCCTTTCCAAGAAAAGCGTAAACATTATGCATGCTGAAAAGGGGAAGGAGAAATCCTGTCTCTTTTCATTCTGACAAATCTCATAACATTTGCCAGACTTCTTTTGACGAAGGTACGTTTTAGTGTTGTCTGTCAGTAAGTAGCATTGCGAGGACAATACTTGCCGGTGGGAGACTTTTACAGGCCTCTTAAATACAACCATCCCTCCTACTGTACTGTACATATCTATAGTAAAACCCCCTTTTACTCCATTACATTTTTAAAAGGAAAAATCCTTTTCACTCCTTGTAAGTGTAAACCCACCGTGTATGGAGTAATATTCAAAATGCAAAGCCTGAGTATGACATGGCTGTATGGTGGTTGTATAAACCAACTTGGCAGGTCCGTGTATCTGCATGTGTGTGTGTGTGTTGTATGACCTACATATGTTTGGACATATACATATGTTCACCCTTTATTTTACCGGGTAAGTTGACTGAGAACACATTCTCATTTACAGCAACGACCTGGGGAATAGTTTCAGGGGAGGACGAATGAGCCAATTGGAAGCCCGCGTCACACAAAAACGTTACTCCCAAGTGTCAACCATGTGTTAAGAGAGCAGATGGTATACGTTTATGTCATTACGCCTACGTCAGAGACGCACGACCTTTTGTATCTCCCTGGCACTAAATAGATCCATTGGTGACTGACCATAGATTTCCCACGCTTCACCTTCCAGGAGGCAGGTATCCTAGCGGTTAGAGAGGCGAGCTAACAAACAGGAGACTAAAAATCTGGTGGGAAGTGAGCTGGCAACCAGGGCACCCATTGTGGTAACCCCCCGCACCTCTCCAAAAAACCTGTATATGTATGCGTTCGTTTCGGAGGGTTTATAAGTGGAAGTCAAATTTCAGTTGGACCTTGTTAGCATTTGACCAATAAAGTGATCTTAATCTAATTGTTTGATGACATAAAATGCAAGGATGGAACCAGCATTGGCTGCAGTCCTTGAGAACTAGCAATGTGCTCTTGTAGTTTTACAATTTGCAATGGCAATATATGTTGCACTTCATGTGTAAATAATACACTTTAGTCTTGAGAGTTGATAGAGAACTTTCAATAAGAAAATAAATCACATCCATGAGTGGGAGACATTTTAAGGTTCCATTTGATGTTTAAATCACTTCCTCTCAATATTAATATTTAACCATGTGACCTAAAGTTTTGGACACACTTCCAGACCATCAAATGATGGTTGGTTGGTCTACTGTAGCTAATATGACCCCTTTAAAAATAATTCAATTTCGGGTATGTGGTGGCAGAGTCTGATATTTAATGCTGCCAGAGTGTATCCGTGCATGTGTGTGTGCGTGCGTTCAAGTGTGTGTGTGTGTGTATGATTACACATTGGCCCCTTGATGGGCGTCCCAGGGTGACCTACAAGACAGCAGTATGTGTGGCGGGTTGTGTTTGATTAAGTCTAATACCAGGGCTTTTGGTACATGCAGTCAGGTTAATGAAACTCAGTCAGAAGGGAGCGTCCCCTGATTTCCACCCCGCCACGAAGCTGCAGGTGACGGGATGAGGTTCAGCAGCTTCCCCCGTCCCTCCACCAACCCCCCCTCTCTACTTTCCACCTATGGGACAGTGTGATACCCTTTCTAGGTTTCAAGCTGCTCATATATGACTTCTCTCCTCCACCTCCCAATGATTAGAGTTCTACAATGTTTGTGTTGTTTTAATTGTTTTAAAGGGCCCCTGTGGTAGAAAATGACAACATTTAGGGCTGGAGTCAATCCGTATCACGGAAGTATTGCAAAAGTATCGTGGCAAAAAGGTCATTTCCGGCTGAGCCGACATAGTTTACCGTGAATGCAGTCCCAGGAACATGAGAATCTTCTGCGAAACGATCTTCCGCTGTACGGATTGAATCTAGCCCTTAGCTATATTAATAGCATCCTAATACTTAAACATAGGAATATAGCTTCGGCATTCCCCCCCCCCCCCCCCCCAAAGATTGTGGCTAAATCTTTCTTTCCGAGATTGAAACGGTAATTAAGAAATAAAATCCTATCATGACCTTGCTCAAGGCAGTCCATAGAGTATTGACATGAGAGATAATTGTGTGAATACCTGTGAAGAATAATGTATTAAATAATATCTAAATACTTGAATTTGTGAATTATTAATGGGATTCTGGTAAATTGCATTCCATCTAGTTAGCATTTGCCACTAAATCATACTGTTACTGTAGCCACATGGAACAACAAACTCAACCATTCTCTCCATTCCCCACATATTTCATCCTGTCATCTCCGAGATAGACTTTCCACTCCACAATCCTGTCACCTCTGAGATGGATTTTCCACCATGAAAATAACAGAAAAACAAGTCCACTTCACTGTGTGTTCACAAAGTACAGTAGCCTATAGCAAGCCAACATAATATAGCTCCCGTTGCAGCTATCGTTCATGTTGGCCAAGTTCTGGAGATTTTCATACAGATTGGTTTAATACATACGGAAATTGATGCGATTTCATATGAAAGTATCTTCTTACACTACTTATCTATACAGAGGGAGGATCTTAATTTGAGCCAGTTTGCCACAGCAGGAAAATGGTTCTGCAGCAACAGGAAATGTGAATTATTATGTGGATTATAATTAAGGGACATCTTTGTAGGGGTTGATACATTTTTCTTAAGAGAAAAGTCAAAATTACCAACTTGGCAAGCCTTTTAAACCTCAAATATACTACATGGTTTACATTTCCTGCATTGCAGGAAAGTTCTTCTGCGACAGGTTGATCAAATTAAGATCTTACTTCTCAATGGTGTAAAGTACTTTTAAGTAAAAAATAATTTAAAGTACTAAAGTCATTTTTTGGGGTATCTGTACATTAGTTTACTATCTACATTTTTGACAATTCCCACTTTTACTTCACTACATTTGGGCTCCCGAGTGGTGCATTTTTAAAAATGCATTAAAGAAAATGATATACTTTTTACTCCATACATTTTCCCTGACACCCAAAGTACTCGTTACATTTTGAATGCTTAACAGGACAGGAAAATTGTCTAATTCACACACTTATCAAGAGAACGTACATGGTCATCCCTACTGCCTCTGATCTGGCAGACTCACTAAAAACATGCTTTGTGTGTAAATTATGTCTGAGTGTTGGAGCGTGCCCCTGGCTATCCGTAAAAATACATGTAAATGGTGCTGTCGCGTTTGCTTAATATAAGGAATTTGAAATTCTTTATACTTTTACTTTTGATACTTAAGTATATTTTTGCAATTACATTTATTCAAGTAGTATTTTACTGGGTGAGTTTCACTTTTACTTGAGTCATTTTCTATAATATTTCATATTTAATATTTATATTTATTTAGTACTTTTTCCATCACTGTTACTTCTGTAGCTCAGAGATGTTTATTAACAACGTTTTTCTTCATTGGACAGTTAAAAATCACCCGAATTAGTAATACTCCAAAATACGGTCGGATCATTTTGATATTACAATTTTTGGGGAGGAAAAAGGGTTATCAAGACACTCAACTCTCCCATAACCGCCATTTGTCTGTTTGCTCTCTCTCTCTCAAGTGACACAGATGTAGGGCACACAGTAGGAAGAGGAACACAATTGTGTGGCATCCTGTCTCTTTAAGAGGGCCACCCTTCTAATCTGCCCCTATCCACTTGGGCCTCGGATTTTAAAATTCCCAGCAATCTGGAATTCTCAAATCCGTCTTGATTTTGAGAGAGTGTGTACGTGTGTTTGTGAGAAAGGAGCGAGGGGAGGCGCGGGACTGGCAAGGGTTAGTATTGGGGGGTTGCGGTTTGTTTGTGCTGTCCTTTAGAAAAAGAGCTTACGGGTTCAGCAGAAGAAACGCGGGGAGCTAATGTGAAGATTTAGGACTTTCTCGAAGACTTGGCCTCGTCTAAGCTCTGTTTGCTTGAGCCGTTTGTGGGGTCCTGCTCACACTAAACCCAGATTAATATTCCCCTCATATCCAACCAGCCCAGACATCAACTCCCTGGCCTCCCCTCGCCTCACGCCCCCATCCGCCTCCCTCTCCCCTACCTCTCCTGGCCATGATCGTTTCCCTCCTTCCCTAATCCACGTCCGCTCTCTCTCATTTTGCCCTTTATCTCGCTCTCGGTAAGCACCTTTCTCATGGCTTCTTTCCGTTAAAGGGGAGGAAACGAGAGGAGCGTAAATATATTTTTTTTCTCTACCCTCCTCATAGCTCAGTATTACTGACCTCCATAGAGTGTTATCATCAAAGAGGGAGTGCTAAGCTTTGGGATTGCTTTTAGTGATGTTCAACCAGGAGAGGGGAAAAGTCTTCCTTTACGTGCTCTGTGTTGGTTTTACATGCCACTCAAGCCTCATATTAACAATGGGTATTTAGGCTGTCTGCACATTAAGGGCCATATTTGATCCACAGAAGGTTGTTTTTTCTCCTTCGAGAAGTAATGAAACATACTATGCATCAACCATGTGAGTGAGATGCTTCTGGCCTTGAATCGGAACAAAATGTGAGAGTTTGTCATCTTTCGGCTGGCTTTGAAATTAGAGGCAATCTACATACATACACTCCCATTAGATGACCAAACATTCCCTGTCCAATAACAACCTAGAGTTTTCAACTCCCCTGGTGCCATCCTATCATCAGGACAGAAGGATGCTCTACTTCCTATACCTGATATAACTGTGGTACTACATTTAGACTCTACCCACTCGGCACACACTGGTTGAATCAACATTGTTTCCACGTAATTTGCTAACGTATTTTGATGTGGAATCCAAGTAAGAAAATGCATTGGATTTTTAAAAAAATCTTCAACCAGTACTGTTTTCATCTCATTTCAACCAGCGTTGTAAACATTGAACTTAAGTTAAAACCTAAACTTAAATACATTGACTTAACCTGTCTAACAGGTTGTTACATCAGTCTAATTTCAACATCATCTTCAGAACTATGTATACGCTGAAATATGTGTGTTGCGTTGAAAATTCCATAAAGAAACCAGTGGAGGCTCCTCAGTAGAGGAAGGGGAGGACCATCCTCCTCAGTAAATTTCAGAAAAAACAAATAGTGAATCATTAAAAATGTTATCCTTTTTTAGATAAAACCATAGCAGGCTCGTGGTTCTCATCCTCTTCCATACACACAGCAATTATGACCACTTCCGGAGGACGTCCTCCAACCTATCAGAGCTCATGCAGCAGAGGGATGTTACCTAGCTGACTTTGGCTATTCAACACTGGAACTCTTTCAAGTCAAGGTAAGCTTTTGGTTTTATTAATTTGTTGCCACCGGTGCCCACCAGTGTAATTGTTAAACTGCTTGATAAATTGACACTGTACTCTATGATTGTAGCGGGTTTACTAATGCGTTAGTTCTAGTAGCTATGTTGACTTGACATTAGCTAATGTGGTGACAACGATGTAGGCTGTGTGTAGCGGTTATGATATGAAGGTTTGGCTTGGAAAGGATTTTTTGCCTGGTCACAGACAGCTGATGTGTTGTGCACAAGTGAAGGGGAAAGGTGAGAGGAGGAGAGCACGTAGATGCGAGAAGGAATTATCCAACAATCAAAAGGATCATGCTGTTTGTGTGTGGCTGCTATGAAAGTGAACTGTGTTTGTGTGTGATCAGGGATGTATTCATTCTGCCGATTCTGTTGAAAACAAATTCTTTACAGAAGCAAATGGAACAAAACCATACCTGAATTTGTCCAATAGAAACTCTCGTTTGCAAATGATTACACCCTAGATCAGCTAAATGCAAGAAAGATTGTGCAAGGCGGTATTGAAAGTGTCAATGTCTGTCATCTTGAATACGCACATTTCTCTCGACCTGTGCACCTAAGTTATAAACTTGAATTCATAGTCTAGGTTGTAGCAACCTCATGATGGGTATAGGGAAAATTTGAGTATCATGTAATAGCGTAAACCTATTGATGTTACATTGAGCTGGGTGAATGACTGTCATCTAATATGTTGTAATAGAAATAAGGCCATGCTCATAAAAAACATGTATTGTCCTCTCTCATCTTAAACGTCACCGACCCCCACTGGTAGAATTTCATGCTTCAATCCATAGCTAGATTAATCCTGATATCGCCAGTAGTGGTAAGCATACTTTGTTTTGTCTTTATCTGTTCTGTTCTGTTTATCTGGTCTAGTACTGTGTTTTTGCTAGCTAGGGCCATCTACTTTAAGTGCTGCCTGTCTTCCCAGTAGCCTACTTGGTGTATGAACTGCTGACTGCTCATCATTTGCAGATAGTTGTGGACACCTCAACCAGGATCAAAGGGCAGGGCAATTTGTGACTTGTTTTGGTAATCAGTGGCTGCATTGGAGGAGAAATGGTTTCACCTCTCCTGGGCAATCAGCAGTTAGTACAGGGAGGCGTGCTCTCCACCTTTGCTAGGGAATTAGCAATTCATGTTAGTTATTCAGTCTCTCCTGGTTTCTCAGCGGCAGATGTAAGTGGCAGTCAGATGTAAGTGGCGGTTGTGTCAGTGGCGGTTTTGTCGCAAAACTAAGACCGTCGCCGAAACAAAGGCGCTTCTGCTGTGTTGTTCTGCATAATTATTAGAGGAAGGAAAGAGAGGAAGGCTCCACACCACTCTCTCATTTGAGTATCTTACCTAGTTATTTACAGATGATCTCATTTTGCTCTTTTGTAGCTTTGTCAACTATGTGTGTGTGTGTTTCTATACCTGTTCTCACCTCTCCCTGTAGGTTTTACAGATGCCCCCCACCCCTTGGCTGCAACCCTTCTAATTTAGTGTACCCTGCGCGCACAACCCATGTGGAATTCCTGGTCTTTGGCAGCATTTGGAACTGCTGATCTGTGGCCAAGAACACCGAGTTCATCTCAGCCTATGCTGCCCTTCAGTCCCTCGACTTTTTGGCCCTGATGGAGACATGGATCACCCCAGCGAACACTGCTACTCCAGCTGCTCTCTCTTCATCTATGCTTTCTCTCAAGGTCCGAGAGCATCTGGTCATGGTGATGGTAGGTCTACTAATTAGGTTTGGAAATGTTCTCGTTTCTCCCTCTCTCACCTGTCCATCTCCTCAATTGAATACCATGCTGTCACTGTCACTTGTCCACTCAAGCTTAACAATATTTTCATATATCGCCCACCAGGTGCCATTGGAGAGTTCCTCGATAAGCTTGAGACCTTGATAGGCTCTTTTCCTGACGATGGCTCACCGCTCGTAACACTTGGCAACTTCAACCTCCCAACGTCTGCCTTTGATTCATTTCTTTCCAACTCTCTCTTTCCCCTCCTTTCCTTTTTTTGACCTCACCCTTTCCCAATCCCCTCCAACTCACAAGGCAGGCAATACACTTGACCTCATCTTTACTAGAGTCTGCTCGTCTACTAGTCTTACTGCAACCCCCTCCAAGTCTCTGATCGCTACTTTGTTTCCTTTTCTGTCTCCCTTTCCTCCAACCCTAACCACACAGCCCCTACCGAGGTGGTCATGTGCCATCGCAATCTTTACTCTCTCTCTCCCACTACTTCCTTCTCTTCTATCCTACCATCTCTCCCTTCCGCTAAATACCGTCTCCTGATTCGGCCTCTTCGACCCTACTCTCCTCCCTTTCTGCGTCCTATGACTCACACGGTCCCCTTTCCTCCCGGGTCGGCGCTCCCCTCCTGCTCCATGGCTGAGTGACTCATTGCGAGCTTACAGAACAAGGGCTGCGGGCAGCGAAAACTAAACTTCCGGAGGACCAATCATCCTTTCACTCCCTCCTCTCTTCCTCTGTATCCGCTGCTAAAGCCACTTTCTACCACTCTGAATTTCAAGCGTCTGCTTCTAACCCTAGGAAATCCTCCCTCTTCGTCCTCCTTCTCTACGGACAACTTTGTCAACCACTTTGAAAAAAAGGTTGACGACATCCGCTACTCATTCACTTAGCCTATGGAGTCCATTGGTCTCACTCACACAGAACTTCCCTATGCCTTGACCTCTTTCTCCCCTCTCTCTCCAGATGACATCCTGCGACTAGTGAGGTCTGGCCGCCCGACAATCTGCCCGCACGACCCCATCCCCTCCTCCCTTCTCCAGACCATATCTGGAGATCTTCTTCCTTCCCTCACTTCCATCATCAACTCATCCTGACCACTGGCTGCTTCCCCTCTGACTTCAAAATGGCCCAAGTTGCTCCCCTCCTCAAGAAACCAACACTTGACTCATTCAAACTATACACCTGCATCCCTTCTTTTCTTTCCAAAACATTTGAGCATTGGTGTCTTTGATCAACTTTCTAATTATCTCTCTCAGTATTATCTTCTTGACACTAACCAGTCAAACTTCAAGATGGGTCAATCAACAGAGACTGCTCTTCTCTATGTCAGAGGCTATCCGCACTACCAAAGCTGACTCCCTCTCTTCTGTTCTCATCCTCCTAGATCTGTCCGCTGCACTCCGTGAACCATCAGATCCTCTCCACCTTCTCAGGGCTGGACGTCTTAGGCTATGCACACTCTTGGATTGCATCCTACCTGGCAAGCCACTCCTACCAGGTGACGTGGAGAGGATCTGTGTATGCACCACATACTCTCACTGCTGGTGTCCCCCAGGGCTCGGTTGTAGGCCCTCTCCTCTTCTCTCAACTACTTTTCTCCTTCTGACACCCAGGTGGCGTCACGCATCTCTGCGTGCCTGTCGGATATCTCAACTTGGATGTCGGCCCACCACCTCAAGCTCAACCTCGAGAGACGGAACTGCTCTTCCTCCCGGGGTAGGCCTGCCCGCTCAAAGACCTCTTCAACTGTGGAGTTGAACCGCATTACGGTTCAACTCCACAGTGTTGCCATCCCAGAGTGCAAAGAACCTTGGCATGAACCCTGTCATTCTCTGCAAACATCAATGCAGTGATCCGCTCCTGCAGGCTTATGCTCTGCAACATCCGTAGAGTATGACCCTACCTCACACAGGAAGTGGCGCAGGTCCTTATCCAGGCACTTGTTCTCTTCTGTCTGGACTACTGCAACTTGCTGTTGGCTGGGCGCCCCGCTTGTGCCATCAAACCCCTGCAACTTACCCAGAATGCCGCAGCCCTACACCCAAACACGAGCACTACAATCTGCCACTTCAGGTCTCTTGGCCCTCCCACCCCTATGTGAGGGCAGCTCCCGCGCAGCCCAGTCCAAGCTCTTCTCTGTCCTGGCACCACAATGGTGGAACCAGCTTCCCCCTGAAGCTAGGACAGCAGAGTCCCTGCCCATCTTCCGAAAACATCTGAAACCCTACCTCTTCATAGAGTATCTTACATAATCCTCCTCCTCACCTCGACCCCCCCCAATTAAAAAAATCGATAGATATTTTTTTAAAGACACTTAACTAGCTCTGACTCTACTGATACCTAAATGATTGAGGAAAAATGTATTTTCTATGTCTGTGATATGTGGTTGTCCCATCTATCTTAAGATGAATGCACTAGCTGTATGTCACTCTGGATAAGAGCATCTGCTAAATGACTAAACGTCCCTGTGGAACGTTCCAAATCTTTTTAATCTCTTATTCATTATACACTGAGTGTACAAAACATTAGGAACACCTTCATTATATTGAGTTGCTCCCCCTTTTGCCCTCAGAACAGCCTCAATTCTTCGGGGCATGGACTCTACAAGGTGTTGAAAGTGTTCCACAGGGATGCTGGCCCATGTTGACTCCAATGTTTCCAACAGTTGTGTCAAGTTGGCTGGCTGTCCTTTGGGTGTTGGACCATTCTTGATACTCACAGGAAACTGTTGAGTGTGAAAAACCCAGCAGCGCTGCAGTTCTTGACACAAACTGGTGCAATCTGGCACCTACTACCATACCCCATTCAAAGGCACTTCATTCTCTTGTCTTGCCCATTCACCCTCGAATGGCACACATACACAATCCATGCCTCAATTGTCTCAAGGCTTAAATCCTTCTTTGACCTGTCTCCTCCCCTCCATCTATACTGATTGAATTGGATTTTATAACAAGTGCTTTCACCCGGATTCACCTGGTCAGTTTATGTTGATACAATGACGTTGATTCAAACACCATTTTACTATCAACATAACAAGGCCAAATAAAATCTAATCAAATAAAAAATACAATTTACACATTTCTGTGGAGTTTAACACAATTTCAATGTGCACATTGTTCTGATGATTATATTAAGTACATGTTTTACCCTAATTTCTATTTTATGCTGGTTGAAATAAGATGAGAACAGTACTGGTTGTTTAAAAAAAATATACACAGCTCAAAAAAATAAAGGGAACACTTAAACAACACAATGTAACTCCAAGTCAATCACACTTCTGTGAAATCAAACTGTCCACTTAGGAAGCATAACTGATTGACAATAAATTTCACATGCTGTTGTGCAAATGGAATAGACAACAGGTGGAAATTATAGGCAATTAGCAAGACACCCGCAATAAAGGAGTGGTTCTGCAGGTGGTGACCACAGACCACTTCTCAGTTCCTATGCTTCCTGGCTGATGTTTTGGTCACTTTTGAATGCTGGCGGTGCTTTCACTCTAGTATTAGCATGAGACGGAGTCTACAACCCACACAAGTGGCTCAGGTAGTGCAGCTCATCCAGGATGGCACATCAATGCGAGCTGTGGCAAGAAGGTTTGCTGTGTCTGTCAGCGTAGTGTCCAGAGCATGGAGGCGCTACCAGGAGACAGGCCAGTACATCAGGAGACGTGGAGGAGGCCGTAGGAGGGCAACAACCCAGCAGCAGGACCGCTACCTTCGCCTTTGTGCAAGGAGGAGCAGGAGGAGCACTGCCAGAGCCCTGCAAAATGACCTCCAGCAGGCCACAAATGTGCATTTGTCTGCTCAAACGGTCAGAAACAGACTCCATGAGGGTGGTATGAGGGCCCGACGTCCACAGGTGAGGGTTGTGCTTACAGCCCAACACCGTGCAGGACGTTTGGCATTTGCCAGAGAACGCCAAGATTGGCAAATTCGCCACTGGCACCCTGTGCTCTTCACAGATGAAAGCAGGTTCACACTGAGCACATGTGACAGACGTGACAGAGTCTGGAGACGCCGTGGAGAACGTTCTGCTGCCTGCAACATCCTCCAGCATGACCGGTTTGGCGGTGGGTCAGTCATGGTGTGGGATGGCATTTCTTTGGGGGGCCTGACTGCCATTAGGTACCGAGATGAGATCCTCAGACCCCTTGTGAGACCATATGCTGGTGCGGTTGGCCCTGGGTTCCTCCTAATGCAAGACAATGCTAGACCTCATGTGGCTGGAGTGTGTCAGCAGTTCCTGCAAGAGGAAGGCATTGATGCTATGGACTGGCCCGCCCGTTCCCCAGACCTGAATCCAATTGAGCACATCTGGGACATCATGTCTCGCTCCATCCACCAACGCCACGTTGCACCACAGACTGTCCAGGAGTTGGCGGATGCTTTAGTCCAGGTCTGGGAGCAGATCCCTCAGGAGACCATCCGCCACCTCATCGAGAGCATGCCCAGGCGTTGTAGGGAGGTCATACAGACACATGGAGGCCACACACACTACTGAGCCTCATTTTGACTTGTTTTAAGGACATTACATCAAAGTTGGATCAGCCTGTAGTGTGGTTTTCCACTTTAATTTTGAGTGTGACTCCAAATCCAGACCTCCATGGGTTGATAAATTTGATTTCCATTGATAATTTTTGTGTGATTTTGTTGTCAGCACATTCAACTATGTAAAGAAAAAAGTATTTAATAAGAATATTTCATTCATTCAGATCTAGGATGTGTTATTTTAGTGTTCCCTTTATTTTTTTGAGCAGTGTATATTCCACGTCACAATACATTGAAAATGACATTAAAACAACATTGACTCAACCAGTGTGTGCCCAGTGGGTATTTTGCCACTTAGAGCCATCTTACTGTTCCATAAATGAAACAATAGTCATTCTAATATACGTTAGTGCTTAAACGTAATCACCCAGATGAACAGAATGTGGCAGCCCATTTGAAAGATTATACTTATTAAAAAGAAGAAAAAACTCCAGAAAAAATAAATAAACAAATCTTGATGAAAATGAAGAATGTGGTACCCAAACAAAGGTCATGCCTCCATATATTCCACCCGGTCTCTATACAACTCCCTCGAAACTGTTCACAGCAAAGCAGCACAAGCAGACAAAACAGCCTGAGAATCCGCTGCATGCGCAGAGCCACTTTACTGCGTTCAGCTGCACTTTACTGCAGCTTGTTTCACTGACTCTGCAGCCTCTCAACAGATTGTCACCCAAAAGCCTTTTCTTTTGCCCTCTTTTTCTCTCTCTCTCTCTCTCTCTCCCTTGTTCTTTTTCCTCCTTTCTGGATCAAGCCTCTGGGAGAAGAATGAGACACAATTGGAGCCCAGAGAAAGAAGAGAGGGAAAAGAAGGATGAGTTGAGCGTGCTAAAGATGCAGCCTAAACCCATTACCTAAGTGTCTTTTATCTTCCCATGTGCTTTTGTTGTTTAATCAGCTTTGTATCTCTTCAAATCCTGGATTGAGATAACAAACAAACGGATGAGCCCAGCAACGTGCCGAGGGAAAAAGCCTATTCCCTGGCACACAGAGGGAGAGAGAGAACGAGAGAGGCACAGCGCTGCATAGTGGTCAGAGTGGAAAATACTACTGGACTGGTTCTTCGGCCTGATTGACCCTCTCTGGACTGGTCCTAACCACTACTTCCACTTCCTATTTCCTTTATTTTACTTCCTTGTGATTACAACAGGAAAGTGAGTGACTGGTGTATCTAGTAGGGGTGGGGGAGGGTGGGGTGTAAAGCCACAGCTCACAGATTTGCACTCTCTCTCTTCATCCATGATTCCTTTGGCTTTTTCTCCTTGCGAAAAGGAGGATTGTAGATTTACGGCTGGCATTCCAAGCCCAGTGAGAGCTGAGGACTGGGAATCACTGCGCAAAGAGAGGACTTTAAAAGAGGAATGTTCTAACAATAGTGGTCAGCCTTATCTGATTCATTATTGAGACTCTGGATGAGGTTTGTGTCTTTGATGCTAAGGGCCCAAAAATAGAAATCTTAGACCAGGATTCAAGGCCCCTATTCAAATGACCTTCCGTATAGGCATTTAATGACTCGCATGGAAAAGTCGTATATTCAAGATTTTATATGGGATGTCACATGCTGTGTTGTTTGACCCGGGATGGGACTTTGTTTTAAGGCCTTCTTACTATGAATGGCTTATGAGTGACTTCTCATGAGTCACTCACACACACACACACACACACACACACACACATACATACCCACACCTCTTCCCCACACACCGTCTGGGAATGTTTTTTGGGGGTAATAGCCCTCATTTGTTATTGCCCCACTCCCCCTCGTCTCGTTCCCGTCTCGATTCAGCAGGTGCACAGCCAAAGCGCCCCCCCCCCTTCCCCGACAATGTCACACAATTACCTCTTAACTGCTCAAACAAATAGAGCGACCCACAGAGTGACATCAAATCAAAACTGTCACAGGTGATTGAGTCTAGTCATCAAGGCGACCCCGCACCCGGCGCTGTCCGCTATACCTGTCAGGCGAATGAAGAGGGGAGACGACATCGTTTCATAATAGACTCCTAATAATGTAGAAAACACCCTCCTTTTTTTCTTCACTCGACTCATTTTAAAGTTGGGCACGGTAAGAGATGCAACGCCCTTCTTTTTAGTCTCTCTCTCTCTCTCTCACTCGCTCTCTGGGCTTGGGATGGAGAGAGGAGGAAATGGTCTTGTTTGGAGTAATGATGGGGAAAATGATAGAGGGCAGATTGAAATTTCCGTCCCCTCTGAACCATGCCGGCTCTGCTCCTAAAAAGACATTGGATACTAATGGGGTTAGATCAGATAGGGTGGAGGTTCCAGGTCCGCATCCCAAATGGCACCCTATTCCCTATTTAGTGCACTTTTGTTTTTACCTGGGCTCGTAGAGCTCTGATCAAAAGTACTGCACTATATAGGGAATAGGGTGCCATTTGGGACGCAGATCTAGTAAACTCGACCACTGCTCTGCCATATACACACAGCTAATGGACAGCACAGACAACTTTTATGGGGGAAAAGCAATGATACAATCCGAGGGTGACTCCCTTATGATTAGGTGAGGTTGCGTTTGGTGTAATGTGAAAGGAATACATAGACAATAAGGTGGTGTTCACCCATGGTTCATTTGAATGCAATGACTGCCACTGTTTGCATTAACCTAGGAAAAGGAACCTGAACCAGATCTCCACATGTTCTTTCTCTCACACAACTACAGCAGTTTGCCTTACACTGGGAGAGCAGATCACATAACAGAGAGAGAGAGAGAGAGAGAGAGAGAGAGAGAGAGAGAGAGAGAGAGAGAGAGAGAGAGAGAGAGAGAGAGAGAGAGAGAGAGAGAGAGAGAGAGAGAGAGAGAGAGAGAGAGAGAGAGAGAGAGAGAGAGAGAGAGAGAGAGAGAGAGAGAGAGAGAGAGAGAGAGAGAGAGAGAGAGAGAGAGAGAGATGGAACAGGAGTAAATTAAAGAGAGAGAGAGTATTTGATAGAGAAAAGAGAGAAAAGCAAAGAGACATTAGCGACAAGATGATGTCAGCGTCTGATGTAAATTGGAGAGTGACATAGTCAACAGACACGGCTGACTGGTCACCATGGCAGCGCAATGCGGTGACACTGACAAATGGAATATTTTCGGAGGACTTAATCAGAGGAAATGGGCTTTGGTCTGCAGGTGACACCGGTCCCGCTCCAACGCTCACATAAAGAAAACTGATTGCCTGCCTCCAAAACCCCCACCATCCCTCCATCTCTCTTTCATTCTTTCCCTCTCTCTTTCCCTTTCTCTCTTTCTTACTATTTCCCCCTCTCTCACCCCCTTTCTCTCTCTCTAATCTCTCTCTCTCTTTCTCCATCACCACTTTCTCTCCTACTCCCCGTACATCCCACTCTGGGGTGGAGAAGTTCACTAGGGGGAAGTAGCAGCCATCCGATTCAAGAAGAGGACGTCAGTGAAAGTCTAATGCAACGAAAGCGATAAAGACAGGTATAGTGAATGCTGAATATCTCTGAATAAAAATAGACGTATTCACTCAGAAGCAAAAGACACTAAACTCTTGACATGAAGTCAAGACCCATGTTCCTTGTCTAATAGTCGTGAGTGAGGCTTTAGGCCTTTCAAGATCCACTTGTCCCAATTATCACAAAGCAGAGAAAGGCTAGTCTGATCTCCTCTCCAGGCCTCCTCTCCACCTCCTCACCCACAGTGGCCTGGCTGTACCTCCATCAAGGACTCCCCATCTCTCTCTCTCTCTCTCTCTCGCTCTCTCTCTCTCTCTCCCCCCAACGATTGTCTGCCTGCCCCTCCACCTATTCCGACCCAGGACTCCCCATCTCTCTCTCTATCTAGCTCTCTAACTCGCATGTGACATCACACACTGTGTGGTCACCTGCAGCTGAGTGAGTGGAGAGTCACATGCGAGGCCCAGGTCACATCACACACTGTGTGGTCACCTGCAGCTGAGTGAGTGGAGAGTGACCTGGGCCTTGCATGTGACATCACACACTGTGTGGTCACCTGCAGCTGAGTGAGTGGAGAGTGACCTGGTCCTCGCATGTGACATCTGTTGGGGATTAATCAGAATAGTTGGGTAACATAGATAAGATGTTTTATTTTTATTGCATGCTTATGTGAGATATGTCATTAGAATGTCTATTTTTGGATAATACTGTTGGCCGGTTGCAGTTATCTGTTCTCTGTCAGGGTTCAGTTACTTGGGCCGCAAAGAGGGGAGAGGTCAAGCTTGTCTTCATATATAAACATATATTTTAGACCATGTTAAGGGATGATTGAGGGGGAACCAATTATCTCTTGGCTCCACAATGTCTGTGTGCTAGTCACTGTGTCTCTGTGATCTTGTTCAGGAGGGGTGTATTTGATATATGCCTGTTGATGAGGTTTTGTTTTATGGTCCTGAGAGCGAGATAAGAACATAGTTTAGGAGACAAAGCTGAACGATAATTTATAGCCAATGCTGTCTGGCTATGTGTGTCTTTGCTATAAAGGATCTCAGTTGCAATGTGTAAGGACTCTCAGAGAATTCATTTATAGACACTGAATTGATCTGAGAGTCACAGGGTTGTGATGGAGCTCATATGATTAAAGATGGACTTTATGATAACTCTGACTTGTGTGTGGTTTGCTCTCATGATTTGGTAAATACAGGAAATTTCCACTACATTTGGCGACGAGGATGGGATGTGAATCTTCACTCGGTGACCGTACCTGACGATCTAGGTAAATAAATCATGCACGAGGGATCCCCCAAACTTGGGATCTTAGGGAAACCACACTTCGGGAACGAAGCAGATGGACCAACCTTTGATCTGAGAGGATGCGAGCCGAGTGGATACCACAACTCGAACTGAGTTTTTTTTAAAGAAAAAGGTGAGCGAACCACACACAGATTTGAAGTCAAGTTTTTTAAATATGCCTGTCACGTATACTCTGAGCGTGAATTTCTTTGTAAGGAAGGCACCTTGGCGGCGTAAGCAGGGCCGAGTCAGGGGAAAGTAATCTGAAAGTTTGTGGACTCAAAATATACTCTGCCACTGTCCGGTTGCGAGTGACCAAGAGCTGTCCTGACACTGAATTGATCACAGTGTGGATTGGTGTGGTCTGTAGGGGTGAGGGGCCAGGGGACTGTGTATTCTAGGTGAAACATGGAACTTGGTGAAGCCCTATTGGAAGAAGGACCTCATTCTGTGCATCTGTGGGTGATCCTTAAAGTTCTGTGTGAGTACCTAAGATTTCTTAAGTTTTATATGGATTCTGTGAATTATTTGAAATTATGATAAATTGTATGTGTGTATAATCAATTACTAGAGATTTGATAAAGTAATGCTGAGAATAATTAGATCCAATTTAAACCACCCATTCGTAGACGTACGTAGGTTTTGAGTTGGTATCTCTTTAATGGATAATTTGATAAAGATGAGGTTTTAAGCACTATTAAACTAGTCTACAAAATCTGGGAAATTGAGCTCTAGAAACGGATTAGAGTGTGTCCACTTACCCTAACGATGTAACTATAAAACGCATATTGGATTATCTCCGTCTGGGTGAAACATTTGAAATAAAATTAAGGTCTGAACATGTTATATATATTTTTTACAGTATGAGAGAAGTTGCGGAATTTATTGAATAAACTGTTTTCCATAAAGTTAGAGAGAATTAAGAGGGAATCTCGATGTAATTTATAATGTCGTACAAAGTTTAAGGTTTTCCATCAAACTAATTATCATTGCGTGATTAATGTGATGTAGTAAAGTAATTGAAATACGTTGCATAAGTAAACATAATCTACTTTTATTAAAAGGCGCAATATCTGTTTCCTAGTCATTAAATGACGATTTTATTCTTTGATTGCTAATCTATTCATTTGGCATTTGAGAATCATAGCTGGAGTAACGTTTGTACTATTAAACTTGGGCTATTATTCTTCTGGGAATTGCCGATAGTGACGGAAAGTGGGTTTATTTGCGAAGAATCTTAGTTGTTTACATAGCATTGGTGGTTCCATGGTAGAATTATCGCCTGCCACGCGGGAGGCCCGGGTTCCGTTCCCAGTCAATGTGCTAACTGAATTCTGAGTTTTTGATTGTAAATAATCTATTTGTATGTTTTGCCTGGAAAGTTATGGTCGCTAGTGTTTGTATAAAATATAAACTGAACGTTTTAATAGCTTGTTTGGTTCAAATTGATAGAAGGGATAAATTGAACGTTTTCAATACATTGTTTAGGTTAAATTGATAGATTAATTCAACTTAAAATAATAACAAAGCGAATTTTGATGCAAGACGATGTCTGTTCACTTAATTATCTGCTTGAATAATGTATTGCGAATTGAGTCGTATTTAAATTACTGTATCAATAGAGAAGACAGTTACCTAAGTTCAAGAAATTCTGAATAATAGCGGAGAGATGATGGCGATAGAAAGTGATTACCGAAATGATTTTCATTCTTATAGATTGACTGACGCATGTTATCATTTTGGCGCTGCGTGTGTTATTTTTAAAGAAATAGGATACATTTCATAAGTGTGAAGAGCAAAGAGAAGAGGAAGTTATAAAGTTTGGTTTTAAAGCTTACGATAGAGGTAAGGAAAAACTTTGAAATGGGAGGGGTTATATTTCTGCCCACTGTGAGAATGGATTCTGATGGTTATTGATTCTTGGTTTGATTGTTTAGGTAACACCAGTTCATTTGAGCAGGAAAGTTCATGTAGTCTAACATTATAGTATGTTTCCATTATGTGGAACAATGTCAGGTCATTAAAGTTGATTGCTGGTTGAGTAGTTTGAGATCCTGTTTGCAGAAGACTGAATGGGTATGAATGTTGAAAAGCAAGCTTGGGCCAAACTAGTAAACTAGTATGTTAAGTGGGGGAGTATCATTGATTTTAATTATAGTGTTGTTACCGCAATAGTCAAAACAATTTAATATGTTTTGGGAAATTAGCTAGGTTGAATTTGGTTATTTGAGTTCCTTTTTTATTTGCTTTTTAAAAGAGAGGTTGGAATCAAGTATGATGCCTTGGTACTTAAAATCAGATACCACCGGGAGCTTTTTCCCCTGATACATAGACATCTGTCTCAGGGGCATCAGTAGTTGTTTTTTGAGGAACATGCAGACTGTGTTTTATGTTATTGAGATGTAAACATGAGTCTGAGCAATTCTGTCATCTGAACCATTATAGTAGTGAGTTCTTGTGTAGTTTGTTATTTGCATGAATTTATCACTGTATCATCTGCATACATTGGAATTTCAGACCCTGTACAGACTAAAGGAATATCATTAATGGATGTGCAGAACAGTATTGACCTTTGGGGAATTAAAACTTTGGATATGAGTGGAAAAAAGTTTGTTTTGATTTCTACGCTGATGAGACAGCGCCACATTTTGAAAGATTTTAGATTTGTTTAAAAAATCAGGATAGTTTTTACTAAATTTATATCAACAGGTTGAAATTATTAGATTGCTGATTAAAGGGGTTTGTTTATTTGTTTATGGTTTGTTTTAGGAGTTGATTTAACTTAATTAAACATTGTATTCTGATGTGTTTGAGTAGGATTCTTTCTTCCGGGATGGATGGAAATGATCTACATATGTAAGTTGAAGGAGCCATGGCAGAACACGTCTACATTTTTATTAAATGCCTGGGATTAAATGACTGATTTCTTACACTGAGAAATGTACTACGTTTGCGACAGAGGAAAAAGTATTTAGATAGTAAGGATAATTGTATCTAAGGGTAACATGTTCAATTAAGCATAAATATACATTGATGTTGATTAAAATGTATGATTAATGATTTGAGGTACAGTGGAATTATCATTAGGTTTGGTTTATAGTTCACGTTTGAGTTTCTGAATCGATGTAGTGTAATGAATACTAACTAAGTGTTTTGTGTTTTCTCTGGGAAAATTAATTGTCTCTCTTTGGAATGTTTCCAGGGACTATGCTCTTGGGGAGAGTGAGTGAGATTGAGGCCATAAACTACCACATTGAAAAGGGCCTGGAAGTTTTTGTTTTAGTGCAAAGGTATCTTAAAGGGGCACTCACCACATGGGATTTTAATGAGTTTTTATTTTCTGAGTTTTAATTACACACGTTAATTCTTTTGATAAAGGAATGTTCTGGGAACCAGGGATACAACATGTAGGAACTATTTGACTATTGTTTGCAATTTGTTTAATATAGTGAAAAACACTGCTTTGAAGGTTTTGTATGTCCTATGACCTTCTGATGACCTTCCGTTGTGGCTTGATCACCCGCATTGGGAAGCCATTTGGATAATGAATTTATGGTCATTTGTAATACTGCTTTCAAGATAATTTGTGTAATTGGTAAATATGTTTGAGTTTATAGTTCTTAGCCATATTTGTAATTTGGACCACTGTGAAGAGGGAGAGGGCATTGCTTTTAACTAAGGGTATGCTGCTTTAAGTCTATTTTCCTATGACCATAGGTGTCATGCCCTGGTCTTAGTATTCTTTGTTCTCTTTATTATTTTGGTTAGGCCAGGGTGTGACATGGGTGATTTATGTGGTGTGTTTTGTCTAGGGGTTTTGTAGTTTATGGGATTGTGTTTAGTTAAGTATTCTAGGTAAGTCTATGGTTGCCTGGAGTGGTTCTCAATCAGAGACAGGTGTTTATCGTTGTCTTTGATTGGGAACCATATTTAGGCAGCCATATTCTTTGGGTATTTCGTGGGTGATTGTTTCCTGTCTCTGTGTTTTGCACCAGTTAGGACTGTTTTTTTTTTTTTTCACGTTTCTTGTTTTGTGTATTGTTCTATTTTCATCTTTCATTTAAAGATGTATAAAGATAACCACGCTGCATTTTGGTCCTCCTCTCTTTCACCAGAAGAAAACCGTAACAATAGGGGTTAAATCATTTTTCTTTAGAGTTTTTTTTTTAGTTTAGTGATTTTAATTTGATTAGGTTAGTTGAAATTTTGTTTTATAATATTTTTTTCAGTTTTGTTTTACATTACTCTCATACGGAGAGATATGTGTAAAACATGGGTGAGGATTCCGTTTTTTGAAGGTTTGAAGTTATACACCTGAAGGGATATGTGAAGGAGTGTATTGTATTGTTGTGTTTGTTTTGTTCTATTCCCGAGGGGTATAGGTCTAACTTCTTGATCCTTGGCTCTACGATGGAGTTGACAGTGAGATGGGGAGTATAATCCAATTTGAAAGAATAGTTTCAATAGAATGTATTGATATTCTCTGTGAAATATGTTTAGATATGTGTATTAAGAATAATTGGTAAAAGTAATAATTTATCATGTAGTTAATGAACTGAACTAAACTGTTCTGATCTGTTCTTTTGAGGTTATCATGAAAAGTGACATCAGACGGTATCTTAATGCATGGAAGAGATAATTGGACCGAATAGTGTGTGTACCTCAACACCTCCTCTAACTGGCTGAAGAAGAGTGACAAGACGTTGAAGAAGGCCTTCCGAACCGCTTCTACCGAGAGAAAATAACCAAGCCAGAAATTGGTGTACAGTATCAGATCTCAACTGCTTTTCTTTCATGTTTCATGTTTATGGACAAGACATGAGTGGTAAAGGTGAGACATTGAAATTGGGACATTATCATGGGCCGTCCACTTTGAACTGTAAAGCTATCTGAAGAAGAACGAAAGAGACGCCAGAAGAATCAGTGCCTGAGAGGGGGGGTTGGTCAACTGTGCCAATAAAATTGTTTATACTTTTGTGGTATCAGGTTGATTGAAGAGGTCTACACCATGTACATTGTAGTAATTTAGATTTAGAATGCATTGAGATACTGATCTGTATTATAATCATGATTACGTTAATAGTAGAATTATGGGATAATTATACTGAATGTATACTGAATGTATATCTGCTAATATTGATGTGTGTTTAAATTGAGGTTTTTACTTTGAGTGATAAGACAATATGTTGTGAGGAGGCCTGTGTTTAGATACTGGCTCTCATGTAACTCAGGGAGCATTTCTATGTTATGTTTTTATTTTCCTCAAATGGATTATTCTCTGTTATTAAACATGTGCAAGTTTGTCTTGTAGAATAAAGGTTGTAAGCTTAGGTATTTGACATTGAGGGGATTTTATTTTTTTTACATTTTATTTTAAATATTGAGTAAGGTGCCATGTTACTATTCTGATTCTTCAGAAGGGACTGAGTCCCTTGAGAGGGGCGTGTTGGGGATTAATCAGAATAGTTGGGTAACATAGATAAGATGTTTTATTTTTATTGCATGCTTATGTGAGATATGCCATTAGAATGTCTATTTTTGGATAATACTGTTGGCCGGTTGCAGTTATCTGTTCTCTGTCAGGGTTCAGTTACTTGGGCCGCAGAGAGGGGAGAGGTCAAGCTTGTCTTCATATGTAAACATATATTTTAGACCATGTTAAGGGATGATTGAGGGGGAACCAATTATCTCTTGGCTCCACAATGTCTGTGTGCTAGTCACTGTGTCTCTGTGATCTTGTTCAGGAGGGGTGTATTTGATATATGCCTGTTGATGAGGTTTTGTTTTATGGTCCTGAGAGCGAGATAAGAACATAGTTTAGGAGACAAAGCTGAACGATAATTTATAGCCAATGCTGTCTGGCTATGTGTGTCTTTGCTATAAAGGATCTCAGTTGCAATGTGTAAGGACTCTCAGAGAATTCATTTATAGACACTGAATTGATCTGAGAGTCACAGGGTTGTGATGGAGCTCATATGATTAAAGATGGACTTTATGATAACTCTGACTTGTGTGTGGTTTGCTCTCATGATTTGGTAAATACAGGAAATTTACACTACAGATCACACACTGTCTGGTCACCTGCATCTGAGTGAGAGGAGAGTGACCTGGGCCTCGCATGTGACATTACACACTGTGTGGTCACCTGCAGCTGAGTGAGAGGAGAGTGACCTGGGCCTCGCATGTGACATCA
This sequence comes from Oncorhynchus clarkii lewisi, assembly GCF_045791955.1. Lineage (NCBI taxonomy): Eukaryota > Metazoa > Chordata > Actinopteri > Salmoniformes > Salmonidae > Oncorhynchus > Oncorhynchus clarkii. The sequence continues at coordinate 54,283,529 of NC_092151.1, read as the reverse complement.
CACACTGTGTGGTCACCTGCAGCTGAGTGAGTGGAGAGTGACCTGGGCCTCGCATGTGACATCACACACTGTGTGGTCACCTGCAGCTGAGTGAGTGGAGAGTGACCTGGGCCTCGCATGTGACATTACACACTGTGTGGTCACCTGCAGCTGAGTGAGTGGAGAGTGACCTGGGCCTCGCATGTGACATCACACACTGTGTGGTCACCTGCAGCTGAGTGAGAGGAGAGTGACCTGGGCCTCGCATGTGACATCACACACTGTGTGGTCACCTGCAGCTGAGTGAGTGGAGAGTGACCTGGGCCTCGCATGTGACATCACACACTGTGTGGTCACCTGCAGCTGAGTAAGAGGAGAGTGACCTGGGCCTTGCATGTGACATCACACACTGTGCGAGCACTACATGTAGTATTATTAAAATAAATGCTTTGATGTCTGTTCTTGTTCACGTGCATAGAATACCATAAAAGTCCAATATGTGAGTGAGATATTGAGTAATACCAAACATTTGTATCATAATGATATACTCTTGTCTTGCAGAGTTCATTTTTTACATGCAGTAGAGCTTGTGATCAGATCTTGCACGGAAATGGTAAGTACACTCCCTACACCCACCTTCCCGTTCCCTCCCTTTAGTATCCACAGGGCTAATCCATGCCATAGCAGGGCCCACAAAGGCTGATAAGACTATGGGACAATGGTGACTTGGGTGTCTGGGCAGTGGCTGTCCCCATGTACAGCAGTAGCTCCATGCTGAGTATGAATCACACAGCAAGGCCCCTACCCTGGCCCCTGTCACAGCAGCTCCAGATCAATGATAATTACCGCCTTGACATGAGTACGCTTATTACAGTACAGGTTCAGGGACAGGGAACCGCAGGGGCCCCGAGACGCCAGTGGCCCAGGGGCCCGATCGATCCTCCTCTGAATAATGGCTATCCGGGGCCCCAGATTGGGCTTCAGCCACTAAACAAGCCATTAAGGCCAGGGCGCGTGACAGCTTAGGTGTGGATATGTGGGGTATGAGCCCTAACTCTCCTTCTCTTGGAGCCTCCTCTCTCAGAGCTTTGTATGGTGGTTCCCCCATACCTCAGCACTCAATCTTCCCCCAGCCAGGGTGGACGGTGGTGGGGGTGGTGAGTAGACACACGCCCCTGGCTCTGAGATGCTGTAACCGTAAGAGTGATGAGGGAGAGAGAGCTAAAGCACATTGTGCGCTTGGATACACTGAGAAGGGGCGCCTTCGTAACATGACCTATAGATTGCTAGTGAGCATGCAGATCAAATGCAGGTGCACATGTATGCAGACAGACAGACAGACAGACAGACAGACAGACAAGCTCACTCTCACTCTTGCCCCCTTCTACGCATACACACACACACACACACACACACACACACATACACACACACACACACACACACATGACAGACAGACAGACAAACATTCCCACTGATCCGTATGGTGGCAGCCCTCATCATCTCTTCTCTTTGATTTCTCAACACTCCTCCTCCAGATCCCTTGTTTTTTTTCCCCTCCTTTTTTTAATCCGGTCACACCTGTAATCGGGCTCTGCGACAGGAAACTTCAGAGAATCAATTAGTCCTCCCCTCATCCGGAAGCCAAGACGATTCCCGGAGACTTGAGCCGCAAACTCCTTCTATCAGGAGTCATTCTGCCTTCCTAACACCCAGCCTCCTCTCTCCTGAGCCTGGATAGGTTTGACTGTAAGCCTCTAAAACGTTGACAACCCAAAGCGCCTTTCTCTCTCTCCTCTCTTTCCTCGAGCCCCTACCACCCGCCTGCCTCACCCCGGCCCTTTTCTCTTCTCCTCTCTTCTTCTCCTCTTTCCATCCGTCACTGCTAAATAAAGCTAGGATTTGTTTTCCCTTTCGCAGCTTGTGATAATGGCTGCCACGTTATACAGCATTTCATCCGCAATTAAATAAACAGTCCTTTTGAAGATCTCTGAATTCCACCTCTCTCTCTCTCTTCCACCGTAGCCTGCTCAGGCTCCTGCCTCCATTCCTCCCTTTCCCAAGGCCTGGTGACTAAGAACTCTGGGGGCAAAGCCAAGGACTCAAGCCTTTCTTTTGTCCTCCCGGGTGAAATTAGCGACTGAAGAGGCTTTATTGTGGGCGCCGTTGTTTTTAAATGCCGCCGCGTCGCACAAAGGGAAACGTAAACCTAGGGGGCCTCGCCCTCCTCTCCGTGCTCTCCAAACCGAGCCCTCCACTCGGAAACAAACAGCACATTGAGGGGTCAACTTTAATCCCCCTCCGCCCCTGCCTTTTGTATTCAGATTAGAGTCTAAGGAGGATTTGCAGGAGCCCGAAGCCTCTTGTTAAAAGGCTGTGTTCCCCACTTAACCTGCAATTTACCTGTCACTTAAAAGCCCGCTGCAGCAATCATACACACATTGTTGTGTTACTCCCTCTCACTCCTCAGCCACGGGTCTGAATGGACGCTTTGTGATGACTGGATACGTCCCAAATGGCACCCGGGTCCCAACATAGTGCACTACTTGTGACCAGAGCCCTATGTGCCCTGGCCAAATGTAGTGCACTGTATAGGGAGTATGGTTTCATTTGGGACGGACCCTATGCGTAGTAGAAAGTGGGCAGATGGATAAGTTAACTAGTAAACAAAGATCTGTGTTTCTATAAACTCAGTTGAACATCTGACATGGAGGTAGTACTGTCAGGAAATGCAATTCTGATGAAAAGATACTGAGCAAGGAACACAAAGGAAGGGTTTAAGAAACCATGTCAACCTGGACTCAGGGGTATACATGAAATAGTAACCTTTACTATGTTACTACCTTTACTATGTCTAGTTTATGAGACCAGGCTGACCATGTACACCCGACACATGGAGTATGGGTTAAACACTCACAATCAGGCAGGTACACATACACATATGAAATGTTTGCGAACTAGGTTCAGTACGTACTGTAGTGGTGTGTATTCTCTGGAGTGACGGGTGGTCGGGGCCTGGCGGGTGAGAGAGCCACGGCACAGACTGCAGCTCAATGACTTGACTTGCATTGTTATCAGCCGTTCTCATCTCCAACTAGTAGGATCCCTGCAGAGGAACTTGCCCACCGGGCACAAACGAGTTGAATCAACGTTGTGTCAATGTAATTTGTCAACGTATTGGGATGTGGAATCTGGGTGGGAAATACATTGGATTTGATAAAAAGTAATGAACTGCTGTTTTGAGGGTGACATTTCAACCACGGGATTACGTCATCATGGTAACCAAATGTCAACTGTATAGGGAGTATGGTTTCTTGTTTAAATGTTTATGTTGCATTTGTACCTTTTAAAACAATCTCAGCGTTTCAATGTTATGTTCACTATCAGGAAGAAAAAAACAACTGGGCAGCACCTCCTACTGGAAAATGTATCTCCAGCTACCCCTTGGTCTCCCAGCTTATGATATTTACTGTATCATTGACTATTACCAATGTGCTATTGTGAGAATGATTGTTGAGATATCACCACTTTAAAAACAAAATACACCAAACAAAAACATACACGCAACCAGAAAGAAGGGCGTGGATCAGAAAACCAGTCAGTGTCTGGTGTGACCACCATTTGCGTCTCGCGGCGCGACACATCTCCTTCGCATTGAGTTGATCAGGCTGTTGATTGTGGCTTGTGGAATGTTGTCCCACTCCTCTTCAATGGTTCTGCGAAGTTGCTGGATATTGGCAGTCTGACATCTGCCTAGCACAGTTGAAACCTGGACTCATCCGTGAAAAGCACACTTCTCCAGCATGCTAATGGCCATCAAAGGTAAGCTTTTGTCCACTGAAGCCGGTTACAACACTGAACTGCTGTCAGATCAAAACCCTGGTGAGAACGACGAGCACGCAGATGAGCTTCCCTGAGACGGTTTCTGACAGTTTGTGCAGAAATTCTTTGGATTGCCGGGTGGCTGGTCCCAGACACTCCCACAGGTGATGAAGCCGTATGTGAAGGTCCCTGGCTGGCGTGGTTACACGTGGTCTGCGGTTGTGAGGCCGGTTGGCCGTACTGACAAAACGGCTTATGGTAGAGAAATTAACATTCAATTCTCTGGCAACAGCTCTGGTGGGCATTCCTGCAGTCAGCATGCCAATTGCACGCTCCCTCAAATCTTGAGACATCTGTGGCATTGTGTTGTGTTTTGCGAAACTGCACATTTTAGAGTGGCATTTTCTTGCCCCCGGCACAAGGTGCACCTGTGTAATGATCCTGCTATCTAATCCGTTTCTTGATATGCCACACCAGGTGGATGTAGGAATGTTCACTAACAGGTATGTAAACAAATTTGTACACAAAATGAGAGAAATAAGCATATGTGTGCATATGGAACATTTCAGGGATCTTAAAATTTCAGCTCATGAAACATGGGACCAACACTTTACATGTTGCGTTTATATTTTTTGTTCAGTGTAGATTCACTATTGCTATCTGATTCAGTCCAAACAGTAGGTTTAACAGAGCAACTGAAATGTGATCCTACTTTATTAATGATGTTATTAGCCCTAGCATTTGGCAAAGTCATCAATAGACAATACAATTGTCAGGCCTAGGGTTTCAAGCTCTTTAAAATGTAATGATATTTTGTGATATTGAGTTGCTTTGGGTTGTCAACGCAACCAAGTATCAACATTAGACGGAGATGTATCTTCTGCTTGGATAGTTTCATCTGTGCCACTGACTGACAGTAGTCCAGTTTGTCTACAAATTGGATTCAAATCTCCATCTCAACCAACAATCTAAGTTAAAGAACATGACTAAATCAAATCCATGTTATTTAAAATGCATTAAAAGTTTGATGTGATTTAGTCCTACTCTATAACTTCCATTTTTTGGTTGACATGGAGACGCTAATCCAACATGTCAATTACTTTTTGACAAACTGGAATTAAAGCTAGAATAAGTCAGTGTCACGGGTGGAACTATCCAAGCAATAAATACATCTCCTTTAAATGCTGATAATTGGTTGTGTTGTCCACCAAACACAATGAAATATTACTTTTGCAATACAGTAAATAGCCTAAATGTAAGGCTCTCTTACAAACTAATGTAACGTTCAACCTTAAAAGGAATAGCACATCCATGGCCACAGTTTGAGGCTACTGCAAGTCTACATGTCTTCCTATGTAATCATATAAAGCGTGAAGGTCTGTGGAGATCTTCAGAATAATTGCCGTTATAATCTTTGCAGAATCTCGAACGGCATTGACCACTTGCACCGTGTACTTTCACTATAATCTCAACTGCCATCCAGGTCATTTGGTTCTGCTGTTCGATGAAGCACAGTGACACAGTATGATTCATGTGGCCAAATCAGAAACAGCCTGAGAAAGCAACCACCATTATTCACCTTTGAAACAGCATCCATCTCCTCCCTCTTGTGAGTTCTTCTACCCAACACCACCACTAGGGGCTCTCCAGGTCCACGATGGCTGTGAAGAGGCCCATTCATTCTCAATGGCAGAGCCAAAGGGAGAAAGAAGCGCGGCTTTGGTAGTAGACAGAGTCGGTGTGTGTCCCCAAATTGCACCCTATTCCCTATAAAGTGCACTACTTTTGACCAGAGCCCACCCATAGGCCTCTGGTCAAAAGCAGTGCTTTATATAGGGAATAGGATTCCATTTGGGATGCACACTCAGTCAGTCACTCAATGCTGGCTGGCAAAGCTCTCCTCCAAGCCCCTCCTTTTAAAAGCATAAAGCATCAGGCATCAGTCGATGCCAAGCACCAAACAACCGCTCCGTTTCTGACGGAGTTTTACTAGAGGCTTTGATTCGCTCTCCCTAATCTCTCCTTAAACTATCCCTCTGTAACACCCCGTACACATTAGCCTATGTCTTATAACTTAAAAGTTTATCGTTATATGGGAATATTTTTTTTTTTTAAACTCTTGATTTTAAAACTCTGGGCAGCTTAGATTCAATGTGCACTGTGCCGAATGATAAATCTTTACAATACAACAACACAAAAGGACGGGGATATTGTCCATTGTTTTAAAATGGGTTCCCTACTGCCATTGAGCCATCTCAGATTAAAACGATTTAAAACACCACTTCACCTCTTAGGAAATACAATCATCTGGAAGGTGGAGAACAATTTTCCCTCCCTTGTGATTTCCTTAAGACCCCTACTACAATTTACAAATGATTCCAAAGCAAAAGAAGGCAAAAAATGTTTTTATAAATGGGGCCTTCTCTACCAGAGGAAAGTGAAGAGCAGAAGTACGGTGTCCATATTAGTGCAGCTTGACCTTGAAACAAGTCCTGTTATGGACACCACACAGGAGTATGGAGGATCTAAAACCAGGTCAGTGATCCAGTGAAAAACACTTTATTTTCTCCTTGTGTTGAACAGGATCAGTCGCTGGGCTGTTTTATTTTTAGAGCCTCTCTCCTCCTCTTTCCTCCCCTCTTCCCCTCCTCCCTTCACCCTTCCCTCAGAACCCAGGAGAGTTTCTCCCTTTCTTGTGGAGGAACCCACCTGTCTGGTTGCACATAATGCCTGCTGTCCCCGGTGGCGCTCCGCTTAGATTCCAGCATTAAAAACCCATTACGGAGCTATCAGCCATCTATCAGCCCACTCATAGGGCAGCGTCCCAAATGGCACCCTATTCCCTACATATAGCCACTGGTCAAAAGTAGTGCACTGCAAAGTGAACAGGGTGCCATTTGGGACTTACAATAATGCTGTCTAACGACCTAATTGTCAGCCCTGTCAGTCACGGGAGGCTCCGCCGGCCCAGGCTGCCACCACGTGCCGCCGCCGTCTGAGGCATCGGCATCCGCCACCCGCCGGCGCCGAGTGGCTCGTCCTCATCAAAAACAGGATCGAAACGCTCAATCTGTGGACATGTGAGGGAGAGAAGGAGAGGGAGAAAGATAGAGGGGAAAAAAAACTGTTATTCCATTTGCCGTATCCACTCTATTAGTCAGAGCAGTACAGTCAATCAGGGCCACATTTTGATTTGAGGAAAGGCAGAGAGGAAAGGAGGAAAACTGGGACATGATGGCAAAATGGCTGCCGGTCACGGCGTGGCTATTCCAGCTCAGCCGAATCAGTCAGAAGGAGTAAGTGTGTATAAAAATTGATTATTACTGAAGTGATCAGAACTCCTCTCCAGTTCCTGCCGTGTGTGTGTGTGTGTGTGTGTGTGTGTGTGTGTGTGTGTGTGTGTGTGTGTGTGTGTGCGTGCATGCGTAGAAGGGGGCAAAGAGTGGGAGTAAGCTTGAGGAAAGGAAAGAGTGTGTGAGCGGGTATGTTCATGAGCACTGGTGCTCCATCTTCTCTCCCTCCTACACTACTCCCTAGGTCCCTCTGCACACTTTCCTGTGAAATGATTGGGTGAATACGGAAAGGGCCCCTTAGGCCACACAGGCCTGGACTCTCTCTCTAGGAGGGGATCATTGACTCCTTTTCCCTTTCCTCCTCCTTGATAATTCATTGCTTGCATATGCCAGCTAATACATCAGATGGGCTGCCCCTCCCCTGACACACACACACACACACACACACACACACACACACACACACACACACACACACCACCCAGAGGAAATGGTGGAAAGCGTCAGTCGGCAGAAAAACGGGGATGACAAACGAGAGCACTTCTATATCTATGAATGAATTATGTCTCCTAAATACCTTGAGCAGAGGCAACTGTCAGCCTGCCTCTATGCTAATCTGGGGACAAAATATGACCAGTTTGGCATTAAAAGGAGGGGGCAGGGCTGCTAGAGAATGAGGCAAGAAATTAATATATCTGAATAGAGCAATCAGGCCATTAGAATACGATGTCGGATTCAGCTTTGGTGGACATTTATGCATTTATCATGAGATGAATAATAATAGTAATATCCTCCATTCGGCTTTAATGCCGTTCCTCCTCCCTGTTGAAATAGATGTGGATTATTGTGACAAGAAGACAGACATATCATTTGTTTTACAATAGCCGAGTCAGCACTCAGCAGCACCTATACTACAGCAGTCATCAGGAATAGAAGAGCCCACTGCAGCAAGAAGACAAGTGCACCACGCGGCTCATTTTGTAATCGGGCTGGTGATTTACATAGGAAATCAAAGACACCACAAGGCTCGAGACAATAGCTACATGAATTAGTTAATAGCCTTACGCTTTTTCTAAAGAGAAGGCACTCCTTCATGTTTGACATTTTGACTTTGACTGAAGGTGGTCCATTTTGAAATCATAATGTTTATCCTTATAAATGCGCTATTATAATATATAGTGAGGTCATTACAAACGCTCATGTTCCTGGTCATTCACCTGCAGCTGATCGTTTTGTGCAAAGAGCGTCAGAAGACAGTTCACCTTGCTATTGTTCTATCTACCAGAATCATCTCGCACCTGGGCATATTTCCCATGGGAGAAGTGTGTTTAGCATCTCAAGTCAGTAGGCTAGAGCGGTTCAGGGCCACTGGAGGATACGTTTCTCTCTTTCTCTCTGAACAAAAAGTTGTTGAAGAAATTGGGGCCCAAGGACAGTGACAAAATCTGGCATTAATATTCCTATCCAGGGTTGCCAAATTCAAACCAGGATTTCTGGAAAACCTGGGAATTTTTGGAAAATGTACAATCATTTCTCAACCCTATTATGACATGACTGTATGTCAATAAATTTAATTTTCCGACTCCAGAGTCCTTGGATGTACAACATTGAAGAAAGCAATATGTTATGTCCAACGTAATGAATCCTAAGATACCATTACAGACATGATCGTTTTGATTAGATTGATCTGATTGTTAGACCTCACAAAGACACTATGATCAAAGCAATTCTCACAAGTATTGAAGATTATGATCTAGTGATTCATTTGGTCAGAAAATTGAATACAATACAGAGCATATATTTTATTACCTGTTCTTTACCAGGTAAGTTGACTGAGAAAAAAGTATAATTCACAGTAACGGCCTGGGGAATAGTTACAAGGAAGATGAATGAGCCAATTGGAAGCTGGGGATGATTAGGTAGCCATGATGTTGTTAGGGACAGATTGGGACAGCTTCCTACACAGGGCAATGTCCCCAATCACTGCCCTGGGGGATTTATGTTTTACCAGAGGATAGTGTACCTCCTACTGGACATCCAACATCACTTCAAGCAGCATCTGGTCTCCCATCCAGGGACCAAACCTGCTTAGCTTCATTGGTAAGCGAGCAGTGGGATGCAGGTGGTATGCTGCTGGCTATTAACATCATTTAGCAGGTGTAAAAATAACATCTAGATATAACTGACGTCTTTTGTGCCAAGCCTTGCACAGTCTCACACTTTCTCTTCCTTCTATTGTGAATGGTTAGATCTCCCTCTAGTGACAGAATTGTACAGTATCCTATGTACAAATTGACCGTTGGTGTCTTTTCCACCTTTATTCACTAGATGGAGACAGGGGTTCAAAGAACTTTGTCTGACTGTCAAATAAAATGCTTGTCTGAGTAATAATTGCATGTCTTCAACAAATCATTCAATTTTTTTTATGACAATAATTCAAATGTAATTTAAACCAGAATTCACCATTTATCAAATCTTCATATGAGGTTATTTGTATTTCCTATACCCCACTTTATTTGTCAGAGTTTTGAACGCATTCTTCATTCAAAGCATCACATTTGCATGACAAGGCTTGCATGGTAAGTGTGTAATGGCCCTGAGCACAGGCTAATGAGAAATGCAATGCTTTACTGAATTATATAGGCAATAACCTTGTGCTCTGGCCCTGACATGATCAAGCGATTAGGCCTTTAGTCCCAATGCCAGCGTTATTAAATACACAAAGCACTGCCCCACAATGAGAGAAGAGAAAGGGACATGAGCTCCCAAATCACATTAGAATTTTGCCTCCGTAAGCAATTATTGTCGCCAGTGATTGCAATTCAGATCCTATCTAATGAATATTCCCATGAAGGTATACAAATGAATCTGCGGCCCCCGTGACTGGTTCATCGTAACACATCCAGGCGGTGTCCCAAATGGCACCCTATTCCTTATAAAGTGCACCCCTTTTGACCAGGGCAAAAAGGGTCAAAAGTAGTGCACTACACAGGGAATAGGGTGCCATTTGGGACGTAACCCTAATCTTCTCTGGATGCATCCAGCCAAATTAGATCACTGCAAACATAAATCAACCGAACTTCGTGTGCGCTGTCCCTACTCCATCTCAAGTGGCACCTATGCCAGTCGCCAGATTTACAGTGCCTTCAGAACGTATTCACACCCCTTGACTTTTTCCAAATTGTGTTGTGTTACAGGCTGAATTTAAAATGTACTAAAATTCATTGTTTTTTTTTGTCATTGGCCTCCACACAACACCCCGTCATTTCAAAGTCGAATGATGATTTTCAAATCTTTTACAAATCCATAACAAATGAGAAGCTGAAATGTCTTGAGTAAAAATGTGATGAAACAAGTCACGTAATGAGTTGCATGGACTAGTTCTGTGTGCAATAATAGTGTTTACACCACTCACACACATACCAACCAAAAAGACCAGGGAGGTTTTCCAATGCCTCGCACCTATTGGTAGACGGGTAAAAATACAAAATAAAGCAGTCATTGAATATCCCTTTGAGCATGGTGAAGTTATCAACTAGACTTTGGATGGTGACGTTACTGTACAAGGGGTACCTGTACCGAGTCAATGTGCAGGGGTACGGATTAGTCAAGGTATGTACACTACCATTCAAAAGTTTGGGGTCACTAAGAAATGTCCTTGTTTTTGAAAGAAAAGTGCATTTTTTGTCCATTAAAACAACATCAAATTGATCAGAAATACAGTGTAGACATTGTTAATGTTGTAAATGACTATTGTAGCTGGAAACGGTAGATGTTTAATGGAATATCTACATAGGCGTACAGAGGCCCATTATCAGCAACCATCACTCCTGTGTTCCAATGGCGCGTTGTGTTAGCTAATCCAAGTTTATCATTTTAAAAAGCTAATTGATCAATAGAAAACCACTTTGCAATTATGCTAGTACAGCTGAAAACTGTTGTGCTGATTTAAAGAAGCAATAAAACTGGCCTTCTTTAGACTAGTTGAGTATCTAGAGCATCAGCATTTGTGGGTTCGATTAATGGCCAGAAGCAAAGACCTTCCTTCTGAAACTTGTCAGTCTATTCTTGTTCTGAGAAATTAAGGCTAATACATGCAAGAAATTTCCAAGAAACTGAAGATCTCGTACAACGCTGTGTACTACCCCTTTCACAGAACAGCGCAAACTTGCTCTAACCAAGAGGAGTGGGAGGCCCCGGTGCACAACTGAGCAAAAGGACAAGCACATTAGAGTGTCTAGTTTGAGAAACAGATGCCTCACAAGTCCTCAACTGGCAGCTTCCATAAAAAATCTGCCGTAACCAGCTACAAAAAAAAAAAAAAGAATAATGAACAAATAGTACTAAAATAAGGTTGTCAATAGTCCTGGTAGACATTTGATTAACTGTTCAGCAGTCTAATGGCTTGGGGGTAGAAGCTGTTAAGGAGACTTTTGGCCCGTGACTTGGCACTTTAGTACCGCTTGCCATGCAGTAGCAGAAAGAAAAGTCTGGAGGGTGGCTGGAGACTTTGACAATTTTTAGGGCGTTCCTCTGACACATCGTGGTATAGAGGTTCTGAATTGCAGGAAGCTCGGCCCCAGTGATGTGCTGGGCCGTATGCACTGCCCTCTGTAGAGCCTTGTGGTCGGATGGCGAGCAGTTGCCATACCAAGCAGTGATGCAGCTGTAGAACTTTCTGAGGATCTGAGGAACCATGACAAATATTTCCAGCCTACTGAGGGGGAGTAGGCATTGCCGTGCCCTCTTCTCGACTGTCTTGGTGTGTTCGGACCATGATAGGTCCTTAGTGATGTGGAAACTTTAAGCTCTCGACCCGCTCCACTACAACCCTGTCGATGTGAATGTTGATAGTGGTGGCTGCATCATGTTATGGGTTCGGGTATGCTTGTAATTGTTAAGGACTGGGGAGTTTTTCAGGATAAAAAATAAACAGAATGGAGCTAAGCACAGGCAAAATCATTGAGGAAAACTTGGTTCAGTCTGCTTTCCACCAGACACTGGGAGATGAATTCACCTTTCAGCAGGACAATAACCCACACAAGGCCAAATCTAAACTGTAGTTGCTTACCAAGAAGATGACAGTGATTGTTCCTGAGTGGCCAAGTTACAGTTTTGATCTATTTGAAAATCTATGACAAGACCTGAAAATGGTTGTCTAGCAATGATCAACAACCAATTTGACAGCGCTTTAAGGATTTAGAAAATAATAATGGGCAAATGTTGCACAGCCAGGTGTGGAAAGACGTATCCAGAAAGACTCACATCTGTAATCGCTGCCACTCAGGGGTGTGAGCACTTATGCAAATGAGATATTTCTGTATTTTATTTTCAATTTGCTAAAATTTCTAAAAACATGCTTTCACTTTGTCATTCTGTGGTGTTATGTGTTTTTGTATTTGGTATTTTATTAGGATCCCCATTAGCTGTTGCAAAAGCAGCAGCTACTCTTCCTGGGGTCCACACAAAACATGATACATAATACAGAATGACAGAATACAGAACATCAATAGACATGAACAGCTCAAGGACAGAACTGCATACATTTTATTTAAAGGCACACGTTGCCTACATATCAATGCATACACACAAACTGTCTAGGTCAAATTGTGGAGAGGCGTTGTGCCGTGAGGTGTTGCTTTATCTGTTGTTTATTAAAACCAGGTTTGCTGTTTATTTGAGCAATATGAGATGGAAGGAAGTTCCATGCAATAATATAATACTGTACGCTTTCTTGAATTTGTTCTGGATTTGGGGACTGTGAAAAGACCCCTGGTCTAGGTGTAGATGGGTGAGAAAACACATCTATTTAATCCATTTTGAATTCAGGCTTTAACACAGGAGTGTCAAACTCATTCCATGAAGGTCCTGCTGGGTTTTCCTTTCAGTTAAGACCTCGACAACCAGGTGAGGAGAGTTCCTTACTAATCAGTGACCTTAATTTGTCAGTCATGTACAAGGGAGGAGCGAAAACCCGCAGACACTCGGTCCTCCGTGGAAGGGAGTTTGACACGTGCTGTACCACAACAAAATGTGGAGTAAGCCAAGGGGTATGACTACTTTCTGAAGATATTGTATTAATGTGTTATTGAAATACCAGACGGCCATTTTGTGTCAACTCGGAGCATCTGCTTCCTCTGCACTGGTCTTGTCTGCTGTGAACTATGCTCGTTGTAATGTATGGCTGTGTGGCTAGCTGTGTTTGCGGACAGCAGATGTGTAACGATGAGTAAACAGACAGTCTCGCCTTGCCACGGCCTGTTGGGTGAAATGCCAAGTGGTGGTGGGCAAAACGCTGTGGAAAGAGCTGAAGGAGGTGTTTTGTATTCACTGCACAGGATCCTTGCTGATAAGACAGAATTATCCCCACATCCTGCCTGGTCTAGTTAACACTGAGTGTACAAAACATCAGCAACACCTGCTCTTTCCATGACAGACTGACCAGGTGACTCCAGGTCCCTTATTGATGTCACTTGTTAAATCCACTTCAATCAGTGCAGATGAAGCGGAGAAGACAGGTTAAAGAAGGATCTTTAAGCCTTGAGACAATTGAGACGTCGATGGTGTTATGTGTTAGTTCGGTGTGCAATTCAGAGGGTTAACGGGCAAGACAAAAGATTTATGTGCCTTTGAACGAGGTATGGTTGTAGGTGTCAGGCGCACCGTTTTGTCAGTGTGTCAAGAACTGCAATGCTGCTGAGTTTTTCACGCTCAACAGTTTCCTGTGTAAATAAAGAATGGTCCACCAACCAAAAGACATCCAGCCAACTTGACACAACTGTGGGAAGCATTGGAGTCAACGTGGGCCAGCATCCCTGTGGAACGCTTTTGACACCTTGTAGAGTCCATTCCCCGACAAATTGAGGCTGTTCGGAGCAGGGGCGCAACTTTGGTTTTAGAAAAGGGGGGCATAATTTTTTGATCCGAGCGGATAAACACTCCAAACAGCCAACCCTCCTCGCCCTCTCGGAGGCGTCCACATGGTCCTAAAACACACCGTTGCCTCGTTTTGTATCACATTCCAATGACAAAACTGGGGGGGGGGGGGGGTTTAGGGAATGCAGTGAAAGTTGTGCCCCTGGTTCTGAGGGCAAAAAGGGGTGCAACTTAATATTAGGAAGGTGTTCCTATTGTTTTGTACACTCGGTGTATACTGTCTTGTCTGAAACTTGTCTACTGTCTGGTGTCAGCTACATGTTAATCTCATCCCCAGGCTACAAGGAGGAGATCTGGTTTAGGAGGCTTGCTACATTTAGACTCCCAGAATGTTTGTCCTGCAGTACATCTGAAATGTGAGCATACTGTATATCGGAGTCAGTTTTAGGTTGCAAACAGTATTTTCTTTATGTTTTCCCAACAAACTCATCACATTTATTGTACAACAGTTACATCGAATAACATCTCCCTCATCCTAGCATACAGTATAAGAAAAAACTACAAAGGACATATGTATTTTAATGCTCTACATTAGTACTACAAGGCAATACCTGCAGGTGACACAGAGAGAAAATGACAGGAATCACAGTTTCTGCTAGCCAATGATTCACCAGCTTTCATGACTCAGGGAGCCTTACTTTGCTGTAAATACTAAGTTGTCCCTTTGTACTGTACATACGGTGTCCAAGGTAACAGGATTTACCACAATAGGCCAAGAAAAGAAAGAAGAATACCTCAAAATAGTAGGACAGGGTCTGTGCAGGGTCTATGCTGGTACCGGTCATGATGTTTTTACAGTCTTAAAGGCATAGTTCACCCAAATTACTACATTACGTATTGGTTTCCTTACCGGATATGCAGTCAGGTGGCCTAGTACACAAAACCAAAGCACAGATTGCTGTTTTACGTTGTCCAAAGATTGCTTACTGGATTTGTCTAATTTGGGTGAACTGTACCTTTAAATTCTTTAACTGTACTTCATATAAGCTCCTCACCAAAGGGGGTTTGGCTGTAAATGTAGCCATCATCCTACCCACAGTCCCCAGATCTTAGTACAACATCCAACAAGATTAACATTATTTTTTTTCTCATACTGAGGACTAGATTTAGCCAGACAGGGAGACCGACACAATCTACAACGAATCAGAGGCTTTAGTTCTCCTCTTCTTCATTTTTTTCCCTCCTCATATTTACGTGTCCCAAATGGCACCTATTTCCATTATAGTGCACTCCTTTAAACCAGAGCCCTAAAGGGAATATGGTGCCATTTGGGACGCAGACATTAACTGACGCTGAGACTGACTGGCAGAGCTTGCTCTTATAATATCTGAGATAATCTAGTCAACACCTCTTTCCACGTCTGAATTAACCTCATCCTTCAGCCGGCTTTCTGTCATAGCAATTGAGTCTGGGGACAAGGTTAAGTTTAAATACATAATGTAACAGTCCTTTAAAAATATGCACAGTAGAACATATTGATTTGTTTTTCGTTTTTCGAACATGCACTTCATCCCATTTTACAATTGGGTTCATGACCACAGCCCACCGTAGATCATGGCCAATAATGAGTTCAAATGATCCCCCAAAAATATCCAGGATGAAACTTCTTGATTAGAGACTCCAGTACCCACAGTTTACAGTGCATTCGGGAAGTATTCCGACCCCTTCCCCTTTTCCTCATTTTGTTACGTTACAGCCTTATTCTAAAAAATCCTCATCAATCTACACACAATGCCCCATAATGACAAAGCGAATACAGGTTTTTAGAAATGTGTTAGAAATGTTAGAAATGCAAATGTATATATAAAAAAACAGAAATACCTTATTTACATAAGTATTCAGACCCTTTGCTATGAGACTCGAAATTGAGCTCAGGTGCATCCTGTTCCAAGTTGTTTCTACAACTTGATTGGAGTCCACTTGTGGTAAATTCAATTGATTAGACGTGATTTGGAAAGGCACACACAACTGTCTAAATAAGGTACCACAGTTGACAGTGCATGTCAGAGCAAAAACCAAGCCATGAGGTCGAAGGAATTGTCCGTAGAGCTCCGATTGTGTCGAGGCACAGATCTGGGGAAGGGTACCAAAACATTTCTGCAGCATTGAAGGTCCCCAAGAACACAGTGGCCTCCATCATTCTTAAATTGAAGAAGTTCAGAACCACCAAGACCCTTCCTAGAGCTCGCCGCCCGGCCAAACTGAGCAATCAGGGAGGTGACCAAGAACCCGATGGTCACTCTGACAGAGCTCCAGTGTTCCTCTGTGGAGATGGGAGAACCTCCCAGGAGGACAACCATCTCTGCAGCACTCCACTAATCAGGCCTTTATGGTAGAGTGGTCAGATGGAAGACACTCCTCAGTAAAAGGCACATGACAGCCTGCTTGGAGTTTACTAAAAGGCATCTAAAGAACTCTCACCATGAGAAACAAGATTCTCTGGTCTGATGAAACCAAGATTAAACTCTTTGGCCTGAATGTCAAGTGTCACATCTGGAGGAAACATCGCACCATCCCTACGGTGAAGCATGGAGGTGGCAGCATCATGCTGTGGGGATGTTTTTCAGCGTCAGGGACTGGGAGACTAGTCAGGATCGAGGGAAAGATGAAAGGAGCAAAGAACAGAGAGATCCTTGATGAAAACCTGCTCCAGAGCGCTCAGGACCTCAGACTGGGGCGAAGGTTCACCTTCCAACAGGACAGCGACCCTAAGCACACAGCCAAGACAACCCAGGAGTGACTTTGGGACAAGTCTCTGAGTATCCTTGAGTGGCCCAGCCAGAGCCCGGACTTGAACCCAATCAAACATCTCTGGAGAGACCTGAAAATAGCTGTGCTGTGACGCTCCCCATCCAACCTGACAGAGCTTGAGAGGACCTGCAGAGAAGAATGGGAGAAACTCCCCAAATACAGGTGTGTCAAGCTTGTAGCGTCATACCCAAGAAGACTCGAAGGCTGTAATTGCTGCCAAAGGTGTTTCAACAAAGTAAATAAAATACAAATATTTATATATAAAAAAAATGTTTTTTGCTTTGTCGTTATGGGGTATTGTGTGTAGATTGAAAAATGATTTAAAACATTTTAGAATAAGGCAGTAACGTAACAAAATGCGGAAAAAGTGAAAGGGTCTGAATACTTTCCAAATGCACTGTATATAGTACCAGAGGAGTATACGGCACCAGTTTATGTAATAGCCAGGAGACAGCCCTGCTACGTTAGGTAAGGCTTGTGTATAGCCTTCATCTGGATGCTCTCCTTATAATCAATATCAGAGGTCAATGCCTGGTCCTCAGAGGTCAATGCCTGGTCCTCAGAGGTCAATGTCTAGTCCTCAGTGGTCAATGCCTGGTCTTCAGAGGTCAATGCCTGGTCCTCAGAGGTTATTGCCTGGTCCTCAGAGGTCATTGCCTGGTCCTCAGAGGTCAATGCCTGGTCCTCAGAGGTCAATGCCTGGTCATCAGAGGTCAATGCCTGGTCATCAGAGGTCAATGCCTGGTCATCAGAGGTCAATGCCTGGTTCTCAGTGGTCAATGCCTGGTCCTCAGAGGTCATTGCCTGGTCCTCTGCAGTCAAGACCTGGTCATCAGGTGTCACATCTATATTATAGGTCTCTGAGGTGGTGAGCTCGCAGGACCTGGAGGCAGGGTCATCCTCACAGGCCCGCAGTGCAGGGGTGTCCCTATGGGTGGAGTTACTAGACTTGTGGGAGGAGGTCGGGGAGTTGGTGGGACTGAGCTGCACGGCGGTGGTGTCCTGCAGCGTGTGTTCGCTTGTCTCCATCTCAAACGTTGCGCCGGCCCCCATCCGCATCAGCCCCCAGCTCTCGCCCCCCTTTGCCTTACGGGTATCGCGGGCCGGGGCCCGTCGGCTACACATACAGCATGCCCCAAAAAAGGACAGAGCCACTATTAGGAGCAGTGGCCCAATGACGATGGATGGGTTGCTGGCAGGGATGAAGGACTTGAAAGTGAAAGCCCCCACCAAGGTGATGTTGATGCCCGCCAGCATGATCCCCAGGCCACAGGCGCAGCACAGGGCCGGGGAGGGGAAACTCTGGGGCCATAGGCCCCATTTTCTGCATGCTTTCTTAGGCCCCGAGGCCCTGGAGCTCTTCTCGGAAAGGACCATCTCTCTAGGCTTGATGATGAGTACTGTGTAACTCAGATCTTTTTATGATTGCATATTACTTAATTGTCTTATGGATTCAGGTACAATGTAATAGGCTTGATTAATGACAAGATAGTCCAGCCCAGATACAGGTCAGGTCATGGTTTTCTCTGCCCTACAAGAGATAGACAGAAGAGTCAGATGATGTGTTCCTTCCATAGAAATAGGTTTTCTGGAAATAGGTCATTGTCACACAGGTCTAAAGGTAATTGAACTGACATTGAGGGAGAAAATCTGATGCATTATGCATCCATGTGTAAGACATTCTACAAAGACTAGATAAATCAAGGGTATTATTATCCTTAGCTCTGCAACACACTGATGCCCCGTTTTTTCACAGAGAATCACACATTCAGGACTCATTGTTATTGTTCATAGGTACAGAAAGAACAATTACAATCACACTTTGTTCTGCAAGTCAAATAAATAATTGCTTCTATAGTCCTATTTGCAAAGCTACACGCAGACATTCATAGACAACATTGTGGTAGTGATCTTATTTTATTAAAAGTGTATTCTAGACTACATAAATGTGCAATATCAGTTTAAGACTGACAAAGCCAATAAACTAAACTGTCTAAACTGTTTACACATTGGGCTACCCTAAAAATGAAAAATGTTAGTACCATTATAGTTCTCTCATTTAACTCGTTCTTTAATGAGCAACATACAGTATCTTCTAAAATCACTGATTGTCATTTAACAATTCCTTTAGAATAGAATAGATAAAAAAAACTCCACTCTTGGCAATGAAAACATCAAATAGTCTACAACGCCTTTGAGAGACCTTGATCTTACTTACATTTGATCAGTTCCATCATTTAGGCAATGTTGTTTGAAATTCCCCGTCGTTTGCCTCACATTTCGATACGAATCGTCGACTTTAGGTGACACTCCTCTGGTGCGCTCACACAGCCAACAAGGTGAAGGACCATAGAGGGAAAGAGAAGAGCGCTCGTTAGTTTCATGCATGGTTAACGCTAAACCACTAGGGGCACCATTTCAACGCCATTCACCGATGAACACTCGCTGTTCAATTACAGTACCCCGAAACTGTTAAACCACATAGACTAACGGTTAAACAAACCAACACAGACAGGATCGTTTTTCAAATAACTATTTCATTCTATTCCATATATCTGTGGCATATGCAGGAAAATTATATTTTTTTGCAGAAATTGAAAAAGCTCAATATGTAGCCTACTAGGGGGGTCATTCTTGTTAATTAAATTATTGCGATAGCAATGTGAAAAGCTGCTTTTGGAAAGCTGCTTTGTAGACCTATAGCCCGGACAAATGAATCCACACCTGGTTCAGAACTATCCACCAACACAGTGCAACCAATAAAGCATTATTTGTGAAACACCTTCCTCTCCAGCACGGCCGGCGTTATGGGCCAAAATCTGTCCAGTGTAAGCCCAATGCGTTTCTATGGGAATAATATGCAGACCTAAAATTATATAATTACTCCTGTCTAAATAAAACAATTTCAAAATACTTCACCCTTCACCAGGGAGCATGACTTAGCCACAGATGATCAATCGCTTCTTAAATGTTTTTGTTGTGGATTGTTTAAGTGTGTTTGGGAAGATGGCAATTTGGGTAGTGCGCGTGGCAATAGGTTTAGCTGAGTAAGTTGCGGCAGTCAGTGAAAAGCGTCTGAAATATGAAATACGTGTGAAGATAATGTGTTTTGAGTATAATTTTAAATGTTGGATCAAGTACAGGGGGGGGGGGGGGGGGGCGAAGATATGGTGCGTCTCTTTCCAGAATGCATGCAGATGTAGGAAGGTGCCCATTTGGTCAACGTCTTATTGCTGAACCGAGGTAAAGACAGTTAAGTTGGATATTCGATGGATATTCACGCTATCAAACCTCAATAGCTTTCAAACCACTTGAGCCACAGACTACAAATGAGTGTCATGATGTTGGGGAAAATACGCACAACATTGCACAGGTCTTATTTTCATGATATGGACATTAATTCGCTTTCCAAAGCTAATAAACACGGGGAAATGTGAGCAGCATTTCCTATTCCAAGTTGAATTAGTTAGGGAGCTTAAACAAAGTGCAAACTTTTTTTACATTTGAATTTCAATTGCTCCTTGGTCATGTGACCTACGGGACTCAAACAAGGTTCAAAATGTCCACTTACTACCCTTCTATATTGCACACCCTTTAGTTTGTCCATTTTTATCTCACACGTTTTTACATACATTTTTCAAAATGTACAATTTCAATAGCTCCTTGGTCATGTGACCTACTCACGTCAAACAAGGTTCAGAATGTACAGTCAGTGGGCCTACACATTGCACACTCTTTAGTTTGTCCATTTTCATCTCACACAATTTTGCATACATTTTTCAATATTAAAAATATCAATAGCTACTTGGTCATGTAACCTAATGACCTCAAACTACTTTCAGAATGTCCACGGACTGGCGGAGACGAGCACAGCGAGGCATCCAGTGCGGTAACACGACCGATCCCGGACATGCTGGCGGGAGCCCCGGGGAGAGTTCTCTTTTCTTTGTGAAAGGCAGGGCGCCCTGGAAAGGGTTTGCCCTGACAGAGGGGCCATAGCCCTGGAAAGCATCGTCCGGTGAGCTCTCCCTGACCCTTGAAAATCTGGGGGAGAGGGTGTAAATCTCACGCCGGGCCGTACCAATATCTGCAGCCGGTCTCCAAGGTGAACAGCCTCTGGCATGTTAGGACAATGTAGGTAAGGGAAGTTGGCAAAAAAAGATCCGTAACTTCGTGATATGTATTGGCTCTAAGGCCTGGGTCGGTCGGGTTGGGGTGCGAAGCGAGGCTGGGCTCGAGCTGCGGCTGGGGGAACAGTCGCTCCATCGCCCTCCTCTCGCCACCATTTTAAGTTTGTTGTGCGGCCCATCTCGCGGTCCCTCGTCCGTGGTCTCGCAAGGGGCTGGGTGCGGGGGTACATCGGGGTGGTGTCCGTCAGTGGGCCGAAGGGGGGTTGGGTCTGACGGTTGGCGGCAGAAACTCTGGAAGTGCGCCGGGCCCTTTTCACGGATGTCCCCAGCTACGGCGCTTGCCAGCCCCACACATTGTAGGTGGGGAGATCTCCTCTATGCTCACTAGACTTAAGGCGGAAACTAAACCCATTGGCCCCACAGTGATAGGGCGTTGCATGGATCTGGCTCATGGCCTACGAAGTGGGGTGTATCTCCAGCTTCTCTGGGGAGGGAGGTCTACATCTGATGTGGGTATTACCATCCACGCCCATTGATTTGCTGCGGAACCATAAAATGGACGAAAGAAGCCTAGGTTCCCACTGGGCACGGATCACTGAATGTCAACTTGATGAAATTCAAAGGAGTGTACCCACCTGTCACGGTAGCACTCAAATTCCCTGTGGGGTGACTGTGACCCCTTCATGTCAAAGTGAGGAATATTGATGAAGCGCTGGTAAAGGTGGTTCCTATGGCTCTGTCCCGGAGAGCTGATAGGGCAAGCAAATGATTGAAAGGGGATGATTATTTTCTGTTGCTTCTTCCGACACCCGGTCGATGGTGCCGGTAGATACTGCGAGGAGTATTTGGTTCTCAAGCCTATAAGTATTGCGCTGGCACTTGATGTCGATTGGGTGTTAAAACCCAGTTAAAGTCTGCTGAAGGTTAGTAGCGGCAACTGATGTCCAGTTTGTAAGACAGAAAAGCCTCTGATGATACCGCCGGGCGTGACTCGAATGGATGTCAATTTGATGATATCTGACTGTAGCATGCTTTCCTTCGTGGTTGCACTCAAACCACCTTCGGGGTTGCTGTGACCCCCTCATGTCAAAGTGAGGAAATTCGATGAAGCGGCGGTAAACCTCGGGACATAATTAAGAGTTTCTTGAGGTAGCCAAATGCCTTATCATCTAATAATTGATGGTGAACGAGATGGTGAACGAGATTCCCACTGTCCCTACCTACTATCTAGCAAAAACACAGCCAAAGGAATGGGCTTGACGGAATCAGCCTCGGCCGCCGGGATAGTCTCTCTTGGCAGGTGAGTGCAATGTGTAGGCCCACTGATTGTACATTCTGAACACAGTTTGAGTCCGGTAGGTAACATGACCAAGGCGCTATTGCAATTAGAAAGTTTGAAAAATTCATGTAAAAACGTGTGAGATGAAAAGGGACAAACTAAAGGGTGTGCAATATAGAAGGGTCGTCAGTGGACATTCTGCACCTTGTTTCAGGTCAGCAGGTCACATGACTAAAGAGCTATTGAATTGAGAAACATTGAAAATGCTTCGAATATCCAACCTGAATCTGGCTTTACTTCGGTTATCGCTGATTGACGTGCACCACTCATTTTTTATTCGCCTCACAGAAGTCAACAAAGTCTGTTTTTTTAACATAGTTCCTCGATAATCACCAAGCCTCATAATGATCACCAAGGAAAACACAACGATCTGATGATTCCAAATATCTAGTGGAAACGTTAAAAAATAAGCTTTTTGTCAGGAGCTCACTGTTGTAAGACAGGCTAGTTGGTACAATGTTGCAAATTCGTTAGGACAGTTCTGGCTGGACGGTGTGATGATTTCATAGAATGTTGAACTTCACTAGCAATAGCTCAAGTCAAGACATAGAAAGCGAGGCAGACCGGCGGAGAAGAGATATGAATATGATTTAATTTTCATCAGGGTACTTTTTACTGTTTTTATCTGTCGGCTTTAGGCCTATGCATTTTATTTAGTTGATGATCGAAGTTATAGTCCTGATACTGCATTGGCCTATAGACTATAGTATATTTGAGTTATATGTTCTCATGTCTTTAGCCGTATCAATGTTAGCATATGGCAGAGGCTAGTGATCTCGCCAATAGTAACAAGTTTATAATTGTACTTCAGATTTTTATGATTAACCACGTGACAATGATTTTGAAAAAAATAACGCGTAAACGTTATTAGGCTATTGAAACGAAAATGTTGCACCAAATTGTGCATAATTGGTACGCAGGTCAGTAAAAATTGTAGGATACGTACTATAAACTTCCCCAAACTTGAAACTCACGAACTGCCTGCCGGGTCATTACTATTACACGCATTGTGCACAGTTTAGGAAGTCCCGTGAAAACAATGCGCCCGCCTATTGAAATCAAATGCCCGTCCAACTAATTCGTCATGCATCTTCGCCGCTACCTTCTCCTTTAAGGAGCTCTTTTAGGAGTGTGGACAGGTGAATCGCGATCACTCCATCCATGTCCTCTATCCAATGTCCTTGCTCCATTCGCAACTCACTCACCATTCACACTCTATGAGCAATTGGTGAGTGATGGGCCCGAAATAAACCAATTCACTCCGTTTTTCTAACCGTAGACCGCTATCTCTCGCTCTCTCCATCTGTCTATCTACTCATGCTGGACGTTGATCAAATTGTTATGTCACGTCTGAGTTCTGGCAATGATGGTGAGACAAAACGACAACAACATTGAATAATTTAAAAATAAATAAACGGGTTTTATTGGGAAAATAGCATACCGCATTGATGTGCAACATAAGAACATATGCATATTTAGGAACTCATACACCTGGGCTTAAACAAAAAACAGTGGACATCGTATTTCGCTGATAGTTTATGCCAATTAGTGTGTCTCATCCTATCTAATTTGAGGTTAGGTTGATTCGTCCCAAATGGCTCTCTATTGCTTATATTGTAGACTACTTGACCAGCGCCAATGGGGATTAGGGGCAGAGTGAGCGGGCTTTACCATAGCCACTGACTGATCCCTAATGTGTTGCACTTTCTCTGACTGCAACCCTTTGTTGAGTCATGCCCGTTTATGAATGCCCCTTGGTTGCTATAGCGATGGAGTATCCATGGCAACCGGGTGAGATCCGTGTAGTGGGTACATGCCATTTGACATTAGCCGGGTAATACATTAAGTTAATAGGGTGAGGGGAATAAGTGCTAGACTTCCATCAGTGTCCCCGGTTAATAAAAGGACAAGCTCTTACAGGGGTGAAAAAGTCAACTGGTAGAGATAAATCAATTCGGTAAAAATAAGGAATCTTAAAAAAAAAAAGCATGAGCATTTCAGTAACTAAAGAGTATTTCAGTAACCAAAGAGCATTTCAGTAACTAGGTGGATTTGAACAAATATATTGTACAGGCTGAAATGGCCATCTGACCAATTTCATTCTTAAAAACACGAAACTAATTTACTGTGACAGTCTTCACATGGTAAGTTATTTATATCTCCATGATTTCTTTGGCACATTCCTTCAGATCCTTTTACAGACAAGCCATCTAAATGTTTGTGCAAACAACAAAACATTTCATAAAAATACTGATATATATATAAAATAAAACTCCCTTTCCTCCAGAGAAAGGTGTCTCTACACCATCCCGTCTAGAATATAAACTACACACAGATTAAACACTTTAGTCACAAACGTTTAAAAACAACACATAATATTAGACAATTAACAAAAATATACATTATCGCATTTCCAAATCACTGATTATGACAATGTCTGTGAATAGACCAAACAACAATGAATTCACTTAACAGTAAACGGAGCAACAGGTTAGTGGTATTACTGAAAAATATTTTTTAAATAATTGAAGGAAGCAATTGCAGAATTGTCCTGATATCATTTGGAAAGGAAATGTGAGGTAATGCTTGTAGTTTTTATCAAGACTTCAAACATTAGCACCATCCGAGCGAGCCTCCCTCTTTAGTGCGAGTGAAGTGAGTTCGAGAAAACAACTGAATGTATGCGTTCTTCTTGCAAAGCATGTAAACATTTCAATCAAACTATTATATTAATCAGATTATCCACAAGAATTGCAGTATTGTGTGCATGTAAACATACTCAGTGTCTGCTTGCTTGTCATGCTAGTTAATGGCATATTTCATATGTCTCCATATTTGGGAAAGTCACAGCTAGGGTTGCAGAATTTCCCAAACCTTCCAAAAATACCCTGGCTTGTCAGAAATCTTGGTCGACGAATTCCAAGTTGGAGGATTGCCATATAGTTTATTCCCTGCTGGTTTCAGAAATCATCCAACTAGACCCCCCCCCCCCCCGGACATTTTAGGAACGTTTTGATATTTGTGCAGCCCTACTCATAGTTTATATAGGCTAATAAAACCAATGCAAAAAGCAGCATTCCCAAGTGTCTGAAAAGTAATGTTCTACTTTTGCAGTATTAAGTAACTCTATAAATGATACCATATTCCTACAGAAATCTTTTCACAGCTTGAACAACACAACATAAATTACAACTATTTTATATTACAGGGTCTTAACAGTAAGACTGCCGAGCTACAGTACATATACTGTATGAATTAAAGGCCCCATACTGATATGATCAAGGATCCATTCCTTAATGGAAATAGCTGTGCAATTAAGCATGGCTAGCATAAACCCACCAGCACTAGCAGTCTTAATCATACAAATAGAATCCCTTCATTGGACATTCTAGTGATTCGGTTTCTGTGGTCTTAACATGGGATTGCGGTCCGTGTAGTTTGAGGTTATTATCAAATGCAGGAAACCAACCTCGACCCAAACCAGTCACTGAAACCAGACTCCGCAACTGATACAAAGCTGTGACTAAGCATGTGTTAGTTTAGTAGAAGATAAAAGTTCTTCCCTTTGTGCTCCTGTGTCTCTGTTTCTAGCTGATAAGAAGACGACTGGCCATGACGAGGGCTTGCACAATGGGGCTACCAACCAGTGAAGCTACACAGAATTCTGCTGACAATGGCAGCTATCGTCCATTCTCAGATAGTGTGCGTTGACTCCGTCCTGGAGGGGACCCATGGCAAACACCACATAGAGAGGAAGAGACGGGGAAGGGAGACTAGCACCAGGATGAAGTTGAATTGAGGAGGAAAAAGTGGGGAACTGGGTAGAGAAAAAGGGTGAATTTGACTGTAAGGATCTTAGAACCACACCAGGATATTAGAAGGATAAACCAGGTGGGAATGGAGCTAAGAAGAAAACTCCACCTCCTAGCCTGCAGTAGCAGCCATAGAAATAGAATGAATAGAACAGGAATCCCCATTCTAGTCAATGATGGCATAATGGGTGGACTAGCGGCCATTGCGAGTGTACCCATCAGAGCAAAGCATGAAGTAAAAGCAGGAAGTGTACCCATCAATATGTGTTGTTATTTGTTGATTAAACTCAATTGACAAATAGTACATTCCATTGCATGAGCCTCATCAGTTAACATAATTTGAATGAACATTCTACATTAATCATGGAAATGATTGCATCACAATACCAGGCAGCCATTGTGAGTATACAGTGGCTTGCGAAAATATTCACCCCCTTGGCATTTTTCCTATTTTCTTGCCTTACAACCTGGAATTAAAATAGATTTTGTGGGGGTTTGTATCATTTGATTTACACAACATGCCTACCACTTTGAAGATGCAAAATATATTTTTATTGTGAAATGGAAAACTTGAGCGTGCATAACTATTTACCCACCCAAAGTCAATACTTTGTAGAGCCACCTTTTGCAGCAATTACAGCTGCAAGTCTCTTGTGGTATGTCTCTATAAGCTTGGCACATCTAGCCACTGGGATTTGCCCATTCTTCAATGCAAAACTGCTCCAGCTCCTTCAAGTTGGATGGGTTCCGCTGGTGTACAGCAATCGTTAAGTCATACCACAGATTCTCAATTGGATTAAGGTTTTGGCTTTGACTAGGCCATTCCAAGATTTTTAAACCACTTGAGTGTTGCTTTAGCAGTATGCTTAGGGTCAATGTCCTGCTGGAAGGTAAATCTCTGTCCCAGTCCCAAATCTCTGGAAGACTGAAACAGGTTTCCCTCAAGACTTTCCCTGTATTTAGCGCCATTCATCATTCTTTCAATTCTGACCAGTTTCCCAGTCCCTGCCGATGAAAAACATCTCCATAGCATGACATTGCCACCACCATGCTTCACTGTGGGGATGGTGTTCTCTGGGTGATGGGAGGGGTTGAGTTTGTGCAAGACAGCGTTTTCCTTGATGGCCAAAAAGAAACATGTTAGTCTCATCTGACCAGAGTACCTTCTTCCATATGCCTTTTGGCGAACCCCAAATGTGTTTGCTTATTTTTTTCTTTAAGCGATGGCTTTTTTCTGGCCACTCTTCCATAAAGCCCAGCTCTGTGGAGTGTATGGCTTAAAGTGGTCCTATGGACAGACACTTCAATCTCCGCTGTGGAGCTTTGCAGCTCCTTCAGGGTCATCTTTGGTCTCTTTGTTGCCTCTCTGATTAATGCCCTCCTTGCCTTGTCCATGAGTTTTGGTGGGCGGCCCTCTCATGGCAAGTTTGTTGTGGTGCCGTGTTCTTTCCATTTTTTAATAATGGATTTAATGGTGCTCTGTTTTGGAAATGTTTATATAACACAACCCTGATCTGTACTTCTCCACAACCTTTTGAGATTTGTTTTTGCCGTTATGTACTATACATTCTGTCCAATGAGACCTGAGTGGAAGTGGAACCTTTGGAGGAAGTGTGGAGTTGGGAGACCTCTCTCTGGTGCATTCTTGGGGGAAATAAATAACAAGTTTAAATACAACAGTGTCAATTCTTTCAAATGTATCCTTTCCTTCATCAATGATGTACAGTTTGGAGGAAATGGACTGGTGAAAACAAGCCCTCTGGTTTCTTATAGGTGGCTTTCACCCATTCAGCCTTCTCAGATCAGTGTAGAATAGATGACGCAGAGGGGACAAGGCAAGGAAGCCAGTTAAGATAACCCAATCAATAGATCCAGTATGTTATGGCCATACACCCATACAGTACTCAGAGGACCAGTTAAGTTTTGGCCTTGGCACTCACCCCCTGCTCCCAGGGGTGCTGCAGGATCTGAGCAGCACTGAGGCGTATGGCGTGCCGTACCAGTAGCCTGGAGATTAGGTCCTTGGCAGGGATATGGGCCCAGTCCCTCTCTGGGAACTCATACTGCCCCTCCTGGATGTTCTCAAACAGGTTATTCTGCAGGGGTCGGACACATCATCGACAACATAGACATAGACTTCACCATAATAACATGACTCATTCATTATAAATGCCAAAAAAAATGCTTAATACAAATAGCGCTGTAGTAGTACTGTGTAAGGTGAACTGGGGATGTTGTGTGTGGGGGTATGTACACTATGTGTGTGTACCTGGCAGATGTGGCAGGTCTCTCCTCGGTCCCAGCCACAGTCAGTCCCCCAGTGGTCGGTGAAGGTGGGGCTGCCGCTCAACAGAATATAAAGTATGACCCCATTCTCCGGAGGTCACAGGGCTTGACGTGGAACGAAGCCTCTTCTGTGAAGACCTCCACCACCTCTGGGGCCATGTACTCTGTCGAGCCACACTGACTTGGAGAACACAAATTCCACACACTGTTAGGGCATAAGTTAAATCAAATTTTATTTCAAGTGCATTTAAAATCACAACACTCTTTACAGTAAAAGTGAAACATTTGCATTCCCGCAGACCTGTGGGCCCCAACAGAGGTTATTGTGGCGCGGTTGGCATTTTTCATGCTGCGGGCGGTCAGATAGACAACTTTGGGAAGAAAATATTATTTTCTCCCGCAGATCAGGCTATTTGGAAACAGATATTTGACACAGCCGTCTGATTAATCCTTATCACTGTCGAAGTTTCCAGTAAAACTGTCTGTTGCTCTTGTCCTCCTGTTCTTCATTCGTTTGGCTGAGTCTGAAATGCTCACTGGCTGGCTGGCCTCCACCTCTGTATAAACAGGTCAACTGTTAATGCAGGTCAACCGCTGGGGTTAGCTGCTCAACGGAAAGACGGTTTCCTTATGTTTCGAATTATTGCTTGAATCGTAGCTCATTGATAGATCCTTTAATGGACTAAGTGAGGGCGATGTACTGACTAACTATGTACTATTAGCCAATTAGATAATAAATTATTGCTTCAATCTCAGAGTGTGCTTTGTGTATACTGACTAACTTGTTAGACTACTATGTGCCAATTTGATAATAAAGCAATTATTGCTTAAATTGCACAGTGTGGGCAATGTGCATGCTGACTAATTATGCACTATGTGCCAATGTGATAACCCAGCAGACAATGAGTTGGTTGTGAAGCTGGGCCCCATATTCATAATGATCTGTGAGGGAGAGCAAGAAAGTGCGAGCAGAGCCAGAAAGATCAGGCGGTGGAGAGGGAGAGAAAGAACAAGAAGGAGCACAGTTGAACGCTGACAAACAGTTGAGAAAAACCTTATGGATATTCCCAAACATACTTTTACATCCAGTGATAGTGTAGGCCTGTTTGTATTACTCATGGAAAATGATGCTACATTTCTGCTTTAACATCAAGATAAGTGAAATAACTGGCGGTCTGGTACTACTCGACTCTGCTGTTATTATCTCTGAGGCAACAGGAATGTTTAAAAAAAAAACTTGATTTAACTGGGCAAGTCAGTTAAGAACAAATTCTTATTTACAATGACGGTCTACCCCGACCAAACCCTAATGACGCTGGGCCAATTGTGCGATGCCCTATGGGACTCCCAATCACGGCCGGTTGTGATACAGCCTGGAATTGAACCAGGGTCTGTAGTGACGCCTCTAGCACTGAGATGCAGTGCCTTAATCCACTTGAGATTTTGGCCTATTTGGACACAGATTCCAGGTTCGAATTTTGTTTATATCATAAGTAATTAATAACTTCATTAGCTAGCTAACGTTGGCTAGCAAGACGTATTAGCTGACTCAACTAGCGCAAATGTCTGGTTAAGGTTGCTTTGGCTTGTCATGAAATTATTTTCATATAGCTGATAACTTTATATGGTTAGCTAGATTGTTAGCTAATAAGGTCGAAAATCTGTAATAGCTAGTTCACACTATGTTTATTGCCTCCAGTCTGGCACAAACAAGTCGTGACTGCTTTCACCAGTAAGAAGTCGAGCTGGGTTTGCTTGAATTACTAGGTATCTCACCCAATGAATGACCCAGATATGTCTGACACATAGCCTACCGCAGTTAAACTGTACAAACAGCTCTGCATATTTGTGAAAACAGTAAGAAAAAGTCCAACCAGTTCTGTAGAATGTGTGTTCAAGTCAGAGTATGCCATATCATTATTTTGGGAAAGCCAGCTCTATGCTATCGGGTCTTCTCTTGTTACATTTTCTGTCTTGTTTTCCCCCCACTCACATACTGATGTACTACTCCAGTAGATAGCTAACCTGAAATGTTTCATTATTTTTTCAGTTGGTAAATAGTGAGGCAGAGCACGATGGCAGAGCTGCAAGCCTTCCAGAACTCTCTCCAGGTAACTTAAATTGCTGTCAGAAATAGCTAATATCCAGCTTACTAACTTGTCAAAACACACTTGTGACTTCCCTCAACCTCCACGCCGCCATTGTAAATAAGAATTTGTTCTTAACTGGCTTGCCAAGTTAAATAAAGGTTAAATAAAAGCCTCTGACATCCTCTGGATGTTGTGATGGGTGGACAACATGGGCTTGTTAGTTTTTCACATTAGACCATTCCATTGGTCCTTAGGAAATCTCCACTCAACCGGGGCATGGGGCCATGCAAAATGACTTCCACATTTAAATACAGTTATTGACATAGCTCCTGCCTTTTCCCGCCCCCTCCCATGTCTATAGTTCCGTCATTAGACGAAAAGAAGAAGCCTCTGCTAGTGGGGCAGCTTAGCAAAACAATCGTGCATAATGTGATGAAAGTAGATTGATGTGAATTTTGGTTCCCCTGTTTTTATCATGAAACATTGAATTTAGCCTTACTTCCATTAGCCCACGAAATGCATTGTATAACAGATTCATACATGGAAAACAGAGTCTCAACCTTTCCATAGAGTGGTCATATTAGTGTGTAGGCCAAACTGTTCCTGGCGCTTCAGACGAGTCCATTGACGCTTGTCATAGAGGGTCATAGAGCAAAACGGAGAACACCATCTTGTTCACGAGAGTCTCATCTTTCCATGCCATTCGGACGCTACAGACATTTTTGTGAGAAGACAGATATTCGGGATGTCTCATGGTCTGACAAACACCGCTCCAGCTCGGCCACCTCCACCACAGCTACGGAAGGCCGCCATTGGCAGATACAGTGGATGCAGCCCATGCAAAAAAAACAGACATCTCTATCTTAAACAGACAGATTTTGATGAAAATTATTTTATTATACTAATTTGATTTCCATAGGGGCGCGGAAATCGACTCTAGGGGTTTAGCCGGCGATAGCCGACACCCACATAATGACGGTGTAACTGTGTCGGAGCTGTCAAATCATTGAATAGCCGCTCTTCTGATCATTGTCATTAAGCCACTTGCATTAGAAGTTCAGGATGAGAAAGTGTAGGCTACATAGACATGAAGACGCTCAAATTGAAAACCATGAAACTAAAGAATTAGGTTTTCGATCAGCCTAATCGAGGTGTAGATTAGGGCTGTGGCGGTCCCAAATGTTCGTCAGCCGGTGATTGTCAAGCAAATAACTGTTGGTCTCAGAGTAATTGATGTTAATTAACATAAACACATTTAGCATCTCCTGGCTTCCACTCACAGTCTACAAGCCACTGATGCAGACCTTTGGAACATCTACATTTTTTAAAAAGTCTGATAAATCCATGTAATGTAGCCTACACTTTTACAATAAATCCATTATCTATGTTAGACAGGTCTAAAGAAGCATGACATGAAGAAGATGTAGTCTATTTCAGAAGAACAGAATAGCATACTCTGAGATGTCCTTATGTTAGGTTCTGTTCTGGTTATGCCAAAATGGCTGTGGACTACACTAGCTCGTTTAGCAGACAAGATTTGCTTAAAGTTCCATGGCATTATTTTATAGTATGAAGAACATAATTGAACAAAGCTGAATAGAACATTAAGGATATTTTCTCCAAATGATTTCAGGGAGTGCGTACATGCAGCTATTTTGTGTTGACTGGTTAACGAAGAAATAGGTACTCGTATATGCTTAATTTAGAGTTATTAATGTAACTTTAGTTGTTCTACAAATGTTGGGCTATATGTTTTGATTTGAAATACAATGTAAGGCGGCATGAAGCGACTCTAATGATGGCATGCACTCTGCTTAGATTTTTTTTGTGCAGGCTGTACACACTTTATCAGTCTCTCATTCACATTTGACAAGCACTTCACAATGCCTCGAATTTCACAGCGACATTCCCTTTGTGTGGCCGTAATGCACCCTAAAAAAAATCCATGCCTTTTGCAGCCAGTGGCCATTATGCCCTTGGCCTTGGAGTGCTGCTTTGTGCTCTTCTCAATGACTGCTGCGTTCTCCGAAGCACCTCTCACTCACATGGCTATCCATCACCTGATCAGGTCTTTCTCACAGGCTACAAGTGAAGACCGACACATTGGGGATGCAACTGCTTGTCCTTATCCAATTCCGAGGTGCATATTGAAGATATTGGAAGAACTGTCCACATTTACTTTTCGTCAGCCAACAAGATGAGTAGGCCTAACGAACAGCGAAAGCACTAGCCTATGCCAATCCACTATCGCCCATAATTCAAAAGGTGTGGGATGCGATAGATCCCAAATTAATACAACCATGGCCTTTTTGACGCAATGTGGCTGACGCAACAGATCAGAACATTTAGCTTTAAATGATGATAAACTATTAGGCTATTCATTCACATTATAAGTGCTGCAATGCACACATGGCGGTAGACTATAAGCACAAATGTTCCATTAGCGGGAAAACACCATTATCAAAAGTGAAAACACCATTATCAAAAGTGACTGCAAATGCATGTAACGCTTTTATTATAAAGCTATATTTTTATGGTAAATTTGATCTTCCCCAAACTTGAAACTCACGCTCTGTTTATGTATGCCAATTAGGCTATACACCACTTGTAAAGTGGTGTATATTAATGTTTTTAATTTTAAGGAGTTATTTGGCCACTTTAGTTGTGATACAAACCTTATCAACACATATAGATCTATGGGCTAGGCTACATGAGGTGTGTGACTATGATAAGATAAAGGTATTGTTTCTTGTCTTATGCTGGTGAGTTGTTTAAAGTGACTGTCCCCAGGGGTCAAATCTGTGGTGGCTCCAGAAATGAATATTTTCAGGCTACATAAATCTGTCTTTTAATTGCTGCATATGTGGGCTGGCTCCATATCTTAATATTTTAAGGGTCCAGAAATCTACCTCTGTGCCAAATTTGGAGCATTTATCTTAAAACAGATTTCCAAAATATTGTTACAATCTGCATGCATTTTGAAAAATGGTTGCCATGCCCCCCAGGAGTATATCCATATTATTATAGGGCCCCATGCCCTACAATAGTCTAGCCCTATAAATAGGACGTCCTATTAGTTATATCCATGAGTCATATTAGTATTTTAATATCAAATAGCTTTCCTCAAAACGAACACACACACACAGACACAGACACACACACACACACACACACACACACACACACACACACACACACACACACACACACACACACACACACACACAGAGAGAGAGAGAATGGCAAAGTTGTTTAAAGTAACTGCCCAGTGAAAATTCTGTTAAAATTATGTTAACTCATTCTCAATGCTGTTGACTCATCCTATGCTCTTATTTGTAGCCAAAGCATTAAAATGTTAGTTTTTTTAAACACCTCAAACTTGTATCTCAAATAGACTGATCCAAATACAGGATGATGTTATTCTCCTGAGGAGAATGAGCTGACCAATGAGTGGTCTACTTGCGTTAAGATTTTTTTGAACGGTATACGCCCACTCCATTTTGTTGTGGGTGTAAGCTAACACCATTCAGTTGTTGGGGTACGCCCACACCATTCTGTTGTTGGGGTAAGCCCACACCATTCTGTTGTTGAGGTAAGCCCACACCATTCTGTTGTTGAGGTAAGCCCACACCATTCTGTTGTTGAGGTAAGCCCACACCATTCTGTTGTTGAGGTAAGCCCACAGCATTCTGTTGTTGAGGTAAACCCACACCATTCTGTTGTTGGGGTACGCCCACACCATTCTGTTGTTGGGGTAAGCCCACACCATTCTGTTGTTGAGGTAAGCCCACACCATTCTGTTGTTGGGGTAAGCCCACACCATTCTGTTGTTGAGGTAAGCCCACACCATTCTGTTGTTGAGGTAAGCCCACACCATTCTGTTGTTGAGGTAAACCCACACCATTCTGTTGTTGGGGTACGCCCACACCATTCTGTTGTTGGGGTAAGCCCACACCATTCTGTTGTTGAGGTAAGCCCACACCATTCTGTTGTTGGGGTAAGCCCACACCATTCTGTTGTTGAGGTAAGCCCACACCATTCTGTTGTTGAGGTAAGCCCACACCATTCTGTTGTTGAGGTAAGCCCACACCATTCTGTTGTTGAGGTAAGCCCACACCATTCTGTTGTTGAGGTAAACCCACACCATTCTGTTGTTGGGGTACGCCCACACCATTCTGTTGTTGGGGTAAGCCCACACCATTCTGTTGTTGAGGTAAGCCCACACCATTCTGTTGTTGAGGTAAGCCCACACCATTCTGTTGTTGAGGTAAGCCCACACCATTCTGTTGTTGAGGTAAGCCCACACCATTCTGTTGTTGAGGTAAACCCACACCATTCTGTTGTTGGGGTACGCCCACACCATTCTGTTGTTGGGGTAAGCCCACACCATTCTGTTGTTGAGGTAAGCCCACACCATTCTGTTGTTGAGGTAAGCCCACACCATTCTGTTGTTGAGGTAAGCCCACACCATTCTGTTGTTGAGGTAAGCCCACACCATTCTGTTGTTGGGGTACGCCCACACCATTCTGTTGTTGAGGTAAGCCCACACCATTCTGTTGTTGAGGTAAGCCCACACCATTCTGTTGTTGAGGTAAGCC
Source organism: Oncorhynchus clarkii lewisi (assembly GCF_045791955.1). NCBI lineage: Eukaryota > Metazoa > Chordata > Actinopteri > Salmoniformes > Salmonidae > Oncorhynchus > Oncorhynchus clarkii. The sequence continues at coordinate 54,248,493 of NC_092151.1, read as the reverse complement.
CACACCATTCTGTTGTTGAGGTAAGCCCACACCATTCTGTTGTTGGGGTAAGCCCACACCACAGCAACACAGAAAAGCTGCTTTATAACATACTTAATTACCATTTTTTTTTGGAAGAAAAACTATTTCACTCATATTGTAATTCATTTCATAGAAATCTGAAAACACTGGACAGTTACTTTAAGGTTTTACAAAAGCAATGAGGCAGGTTTTAATTGGTCACCGTCTGAATGAAAATATCCTATGTCTGATATTTAGTTTGATCACAGCTAAAACATTTCCATAATAATAAAATGCAAATGAACAGGGCATGCAACAAAAACACCAATTGTAGTGGGTGAACTTACTTGTCCTAACACTTGGCAATTGAATCAGTCACACATCTCAATCAGATTAGTCTCCCAGAGTAATCCCAGTTGAACTAGTTTTGGTAAATGAAAATGAAGTCAATATTTCACAAATATTGCTTCCGGTTGTCACCCTGTACTTACCCAGACACCTCACAAAATGTCTGTTTTTCAAAGTCCTTAACTCTGTTGCCTCTGGCTGGGACACATTGGACACGTACTTGTCACAAAATGCTAAATACTGGAGAGGGGTCTTGTGATGTCGCCTTCTGTCCATCACAAAATGGCTCAAACACCTCGAAACCGCAAGCACATTTTGGAAGTTAATGATGTCAAGAACATGCACAAGAAAAACATATTCATGCTTACTAGAACAGTTATTCAAATAAAACACAAAATACTAGAACAGTTATTCAAATAAAACACAAAATACTGAAATGCTGCATATCACAGCACAAAATCTAGGAAGCAGAACAGTCCTTTTTCCTAAAAACATATAGCCTATTGGCTGAAAATGTGAATAAACATTCTAATGCTTGATGGATAACACTTAAGTTCTTCAAATCCACTCAAAATCCATTCAACTGTCCTTTGGTTTGAGTGTTTGGAAGCAGTGGGTCTCTTGAAGGGCTCCGGGGAATTTTTTTAAATGATGTACACTCCATTGTCCAAGTGGTTTAGTTACAGATCTTCTCTGTCATTGCTCTCTGGGGGTAAAGAGAAGAGAGGAGAGACAAGCATTCATATGATGTTGACAAATGACCGGTAGATGGCCCCAGGCTTAATTTTTCGTAACCGACAATGCTACTCACCTACCGTCACGCTGTATGAGGCTACAAATATATTCCAACAGATAGGCTACAATACAGTCATCATCTGATGAGAAGTCACTCGGCTGTTCCCATCTTACCTCTAGTCATCCAAAAGCTTATTTCCCCCCAGATTATGTTGTTGATATAGTCTCATTACTTTTTCACCAGGAGGGGACGTAAAGCCTGTCCTTTATAATGATGATAACAGAGGCATTTTATTGTACCTCGGAGCGCCTACCTCCATCTGTTCAGATGTAACGAAGCTCTCTGCACTAGAGAAAACAACTTGAACGTGACATGATTCTCAGTTATGGCTGGCTAGACTGCAATTTCACTTATGATGGTTATATAAAGCAAACCAGACTTCTTACAAAGAGTTTAACAAGTTTTTTTTTATGATGCAAACTGGGGAAATAAGTGGTGCATCATTAATTCCAATGACTGTGCCAAAGGGAAAATGAAAGACACACTGCTATCGTATAATTATTTTATACTGGGCTGTGATTTAGTAATATGCTCTATGCCCAGAGTTGATTCTGTATAATTACCCAGTTTATGTGGTTTGCGCAGACACTCAAAACAACATGTTCTGTTGTGGTGTGAAATAACGCAGACAATACACTGCCTTCGTTTTATGGAGGAAAATGTAAGCTCCTCCCTTATTGGGCCACGACAAAACTAGTCAGTCTTTATGATAGTAATGGGAGGGATACGCCCTCATACATTCATATCCAGACACCCTTCTACCCCTGTCCTAAATATGAACTTACAGGACATAGAAATGGAACCTTCCACCCAAGCTCTATCTAAGGATACATCCCAAATAGCACCCTATTCCATATTTAGTGCACTACTTTTGACCCCCCCTCCCCCTCCATTCACCCCACACCTCCTTTCTCACCAGGGGCTCCAGTTCAGAGTGCTCGATGAGGCTGAACTCAGAGATGAAATAATAGTAGTGTTTGTAGCAGGTATTGATGTGGGCCTCAGCGCCCATACTGCAGATGCTGTCAAAGTGGTGGATGTAGACGTGCACAAAGACCCGGAAGAGACGGCTCAGGATCTTCTTACACACCTGCTGGAAGTTCTTAGGGAAAGGAACACCTGGGACCAAAGAGGATAGAACTGTCAGTGAGGAAGATTGCCACCCCATTCAATTCATTTTAGAGACCAACCCTGGATGCATTAATGAAAATCTATTTGTAACTATCAGAATGGCCTTATGTTCCATAATTATGTTCTATTATGTTTCATAATTACATCTCACTTAGCATTAAAGCTGTCACATTCGTTTCCATTAAGAATCATTCAAATCACACTGGACATCAATATCCTATACTGTAGGTAGATCGTATACTGTCAAATTTCTCTCGGCAGCCCGCAACACAATTACATGTTAATTTAATAGATTGAGGAGGGAGATTATGTGCATGAACAAACAGAGCTTGATAACAACCCTTTGACAATGAACAATAGACTCAGAGTAGCCCATTCAATTTCTTCCAAATGCCACCCCCCAGAGTGTAAATTATACCGTGACATTCGGGGGAGCCTCACTTGGGATTTGTTTTTTATGGGCCTAACAGTAAATATGTCATTTAACAGTAAAAAAAAATATTTTATTACATTTTAATGTGGCATGAACACAACCAGTCATGATGTTTTCATCTGATTGTCAAATAAATCACTTCAAGAAGTAGGCTAACTGCAGCTGCGCACATTTGTCTACTCCAAAAATGATCCCAGCATCCAAACCGTGCACACTGTACACTTGCTATTTGATGAATGGAAAAAGACATCCGTTACAAACACCATAAATGTAATGACATTTGGCGATTGTCATTAGGCCTAATATAGTGGTGTGCATTCATGGATGCCGAGGGAATCTATGGTTCCCCAAAAAACCATAAACAAATTTTTAAAAATTATGAAATGATATTTCATCATTTTCCTTCAATTCGCAAGTGTCTGAATCTATCTCACCGGAGAAAGCATCATACTCTTTTTGACCAGACAGCATCAGATACATGGGCTACACATACTGAGACAGAGGGGCGCTGTTTTACTCACTCGGATGCTTTCTCCAGTGAGACTGATGCGTCTTGCGGCCAGGGCATCTTGCTGTCGGCCCGTCTTGGTCAAATTATCAATATTTAGAGACCCCCCCCCCCCCAAGTTTGACTTTTGTTGCATTTAGAGGTGCTCATGTCTCATTCATGGGAGCTTAGCTCACACTGGCCCCCCATAATTCACACTCTGCCACCCTCATTGTGTAATTAACCTATCTCGTTAACCTTTCTTTGAACCTTTCTAGATCCATTAAAGATACTGTCAGAGAGAGTGGGCATGAAGCCACATCACAGGTGCATTCACTATCCTAGTTTGGAACCACTGCCTTACACACCTACTCTCGTGGGGAAGATGTTCTCGTTGTTGATGTTCGTCTCTATCCAGTCCATCAGAAGGTTCATGTACTTCAAGGCGGGCAGCTTGGTGGGCTTCTTGTAGTCGTCTCCGTCCTGCCACCGGTACTCGTAGCGCAGGCCCCCCGACATGATGGGGCAGGTGCGCTCGGTGCAGAACTCGCTGACCGTGCCGTAGATCAGGTTGATCCGGTTGAAGAAGTCCACCACGTGCACGGCGATCCAGTCGTTGATGTTCTCTCCTTCTGGAAGCTGGACCACTTTCCTCAGGTCCAGGCCTGACTTCAGAGAGGCCTGGGCCTTCTTGTATAGTTCAAACCGCTGGGTCCCAGGCTCAAAGCGCTTCCGAGGCCTAAACGTTTTGTCTTTGCTGAAGACTTGTCCGAGACAGAGCGCCATTGTCTTAATGGTGGACTCTATGGTGTGGCCTTCCTGAGCATGGATTGGACAGGTTTCACTAACATACGTTTGTTTAGGTTGCAGGTCGCTGAGGAGTTGTTCTATTCAGAGGGCAGTGACCTCTACATTGGGGATGATTGAGAATGGAGGGACCCCTCTCTGAGACATAGAGGAAACAAAATAGGTCATGAGAGGTTAGAGATGCTCAGCTCGTTCACAATGTTATCAGGCAGCATGATAGAAATCAGGAAATGAAAACAGCAGAGTAGAAACAATACTGTAAGCTTGTTTACAAAGGGCATATCTTGAAGGACTTGATGAGCAAAGCATGTAGGGATTGTGAAACTGCTCGGAACAGAAAATATGACCCCAAATATGAGGTGAGAAGAATCCATTTGCGGAATTAATTTCTTTTATTTCATGACCTCTTTTTTTTTCTTTCATTTCATGACCTTTTATTTTCTGGCGGCCACTATGCGTTGAATGTCACAAGACCAACAACCACAGTGTCCTTGAAATAGGCCTAGTGTGATCTAATACTGAAATCAGATCAGAGGGGATGGCCAAAGGTAATTGTGTAAATGAAGAGCGTGCTTCACTTCGCTAAGAGGAAGCGTGGTGAAAGGGTTCTTTACGTCGTCTGTACGTGAGACACTTTGAACTTTCCACCTAAAAGCCGCCACCCACACGCTCAACATTAACTATACAGAACACTACCTCTCACTGGTCATACAACTCCATTGGAGAAAATCCACTTGCGCAGCTACACTGCCTCAAGTTCAATTGTAGCACCATGAGTTGTCTAACACCTTCACCATTGACCTGATACAATATTGACGGAGGTCTTACTCCCCTGTAGGGATGGACAATAGCACAGTAGATAATTACTGTAATGGCGTCATACATCCAGTCATTATTAGCTATTAACCATCTGGCAGATCATGAGGAGATAATTTCGCAGTGTCCTGGACTGGTTAAGGATCAAACAGCCTGAATGGGTTTGACATTTTCCTTTCAGACAGTGAATGTTGCAGAGGGACAAAATCTATTAGACTAAATTGTTTTTTTAATCATAAGGGTTAATAACAAACGATTGTCCGTATCAGAGTATCGTATGAAAAAGGGGGGATGAAGGAGTAGGGGGGGGGGGGGGGGTAGTCATTTCAAGGGATGAGTCATCACAACAACCCGTATATCAATCAAGTCAAGCGCACCAGAGAGAAGAGAATAACTCGTGGTGGATCAGATCTTACCGAGAACTCCCCAGCAAACTAGTTCAGTTACAGGGCAGGTTTAGTAGCCAACTGGCTACTCAGCTCCATGGTTAAGAAGGATCTGAACTTGACTGAGTTTCCATGACTTTCATGTGGAGTGCTCTGAAAAGTCAAGGCAAGCTTTACAGCTGTCAATAAGTCATGCAGGTTTTTGTTCAAAATATTATACGCTGAATAAACTAGAGACAGTATGCTGTTCTAAAATGCTTCTGAAGCTTCTTTTAAAATAGCTTCTTCTTTCATTCTATATGACACATATATCTCGTGCCCTTATGACTGTACGTGACTGTATCCACATTTGTGTCCCACGTTCCATTTCACACAGCTGCTCTGGTTTTGTTATGGTGCAACGTGTGTGGTTTAAGTGGGAAATATTTTTCTTTCTATATAAGTTAAGCTTATTCATGTGCTCTGAGTCTGAAATCTACAGTCATGCAGAATGAGTGCAAGTAGAAATGTTGCATTACACTTGGTTTAGTGTAGTTTTACTGTCGTTTTGCTATTACGCCTCGATTAGACCAATAGCGTCATTGGGTTTTGGTACACCAGAAGTACATTCATTTCCAATGGAAAGCTCAGTTTGCCTTGCAGTATTGTGTTGCAGAGGCAGTTGCAGTGCGTTCTGTGTTCTGGGTCATGCATACATTGGATTTATACAAGATATGCATACAATTGTATGCATCGACTTGACAGAACTAGTAAGCAAAAGGTGAATGTTGAACTTTTCTTGCATTCATATCCACTAAAATGTTTGATTACATAATGAAAAAAGTTTGACTGCAGAATTTATTACAGTATTGATGCAATGACGTTGTCGGTCTGACAGAGGCGTTAGACTTCAGCAGAACTTTGACAAAGAGCTTCCTCTTTCACTCCTCGTGGCCTGTATTTATAGTGTCTCAGAGTCGGAGTGCTGACCTAGGATCTGGTCCCCCCTCTCCATACAATCTTTTTCATTATGAGCCTAAAGGCAGAACTGATTCTCGATCAGCGTTCCTACTCTCGAGACGTGTAGGAATGAGGGGCCCTGGACTGTTCAGGAGGAGAGTGTCATCCATCTTCTTGACAGCTTCCTCCACATACGCATGGTGTTTGTACACAGTACGTGTGGTGTGAACAGGATCCTCCTCTTCCTCAGTACTTTACATCTACAGTGGGGCAAAAAAGTATTTAGTCAGCCAACAATTGTGCAAGTTCTCCCACTTAAAAAGATGAGAGAGGCCTGTAATTTTCATCATAGGTACACTTCAACTATGACAGACAAAATGAGTAAAAAAATCCAGAAAATCACATTGTAGGATCTTTAATGAATTTATTTGCAAATTATGGTGGAAAATAAGTGTTTGGTCAACTATAAACAAGCAAGATTTCTGGCTCTCACAGACCTGTAACTTCTTCTTTAAGAGGCTCCTCTGTCCTCCACTCGTTACCTGTATTAATGGCACCTGTTTGAACTTGTTATCAGTATAAAAGACACCTGTCCACAACCTCAAACAGTCACACTCCAAACTCCACTATGGCCAAGACCAAAGAGCTGTCATAGGACACCAGAAACAAACTTGTAGACCTGCACCAGGCTGGGAAGACTGAATCTGCAATAGGTAAGCAGCTTGGTTTGAATAAATCAACTGTGGGAGCAATTATTAGGAAATGGAAGACATACAAGACCACTGATAATCTCCCTCGATCTGGGGCTCCACGCAAGATCTCACCCCGTGGGGTCAAAATGATCACAAAAACGGTGAGCAAAAATCCCAGAACCACACGGGGGGACCTAGTGAATGACCTGCAGAGAGCTGGGACCAAAGTAACAAAGCCTACCATCAGTAACACACTACGCCGCCTGGGACTCAAATCCTGCAGTGCCAGACATGTCCCCCTGCTTAAGCCAGTACATGTCCAGGCCCGTCTGAAGTTTGCTAGAGAGCATTTGGATGATCCAGAAGAAGATTGGGAGAATGTCATATGGTCAGATGAAACCAAAATAGAGCTTTTTGGTAAAAACTCAACTCGTCGTGTTTGGAGGACAAAGAATGCTGAGTTGCATCCAAAGAACACCATACCTACTGTGAAGCATGGGGGTGAAAACATGCTTTGGGGCTGTTTTTCTGCAAAGGGACCAGAACGACTGATCCGTGTAAAGGAAAGAATGAATGGGGCCATGTATCAATGCAAGGGCATTGAAGATGAAACGTGGCTGGGTCTTTCAGCATGACAATGATCCCAAACACACCGCCCGGGCAACGAAGGAGTGGCTTCGTAAGAAGCATTTCAAGGACCTGGAGTGGCCTAGCCAGTCTCCAGATCTCAACCCCATAGAAAATCTTTGGAGGGAGTTGAAGGTCCGTGTTGCCCAGCAACAGCTCCAAAACATCACTGCTCTAGAGGAGATCTGCATGGAGGAATGGACCGAAATACCAGCAACAGTGTGTGAAAACCTTGTGAAAACTTACAGAAAACGTTTGACCTCTGTCATTGCCAACAAAGGATATATAACAAAGTATTGAGATAAACTTTTGCTATTGACCAAATACTTATTTTCCACCATAATTTGCAAATAAATTCATTAAAAATCCTACAATGTGATTTTCTCATTTTGTGTGTCAGTTGAAGTATACCTATGACTAAAATTACAGGCCTCTCTCATCTTTTTAAGTGGGAGAACTTGCACAATTGGTGGCTGACTAAATACTTTTTTGCCCCACTGTATTAGCTCTACTGGTGAATTTCTATTGGCGATAATACAGGCATTCAACATTGGGAAAGCACTGAGTTTGTAGTCCATTGGAGAATGACCAGAAAATATGTGCTGGTCCACAACTGGATAGTTTGCTGATTTAGTGATGGCTACTACACTCCATTAGTTATGGTATCTAACTTTCAGATGCACAGATGTGAATAACAGTCATGGACCGTACACCTCAGAGTACTACTGTATTTAACAGTCGCAGTGCACAGAGGTTACATTTCTATACAGGCCAAGGGATTGGGATACATTCGCTTTGTTGACTTCACTGCTTCTCAGTCTCCACATGCCTCTCCAATTACAGACGGGTGCATGTCTGATCACGTACGGGGGATGGCGGACCAGACCCACTGTGCACACTGCACACTTTACTGAGTTTTCCATGGAATTTCCTTCGAACAGCGGAGAATAACAGCAGCTCTTTCTAGATCCTACACACACATGTGGGAGAGAAAAGAGTCGCTAATGCAATGGACCAAACACAGTTGGATCCAGTTATATGCATCAAAGTGAAAGAGTGAGAAGAGATACAAGGAGATCAACAGAGACATAAAAAAAAGGGGAGAAGTTTCCCCCACAGTACCTGGCTGGGCTCCCAATGTGGACGACTTGGGAATGTGGACAACGATCCAGGCAGATCTGTCCCTCTCCGGTTCCTACAGATACTCCCTCCTTCCCAGCTACCAACAGACCTCGAGGCTCCAACTTCACTGAGAAGCCAGCGACACAGCAGCGCAGACAAAAAAGTACAAGTCAAAAAGTTGTTTGGCTTCTCTTCCTGTGAGTGATGTCACATCCTGACTTTGTCTGAGAGGCCCCTGCTGTCTGTGTGTGTCTATCTATGTGTGTGTGTGTGTGTGTGTGTGTGTGTGTGTGTATATGTGTGCATGGAAGACCTATAAATCGACAAAGGAGGTTCCCTCTCTGCCACTCCTCATTCTCTCTCTCTGCCTACTTATCCTGTAGGAAGGCAGCCCGTCCCCCTTAGCCAACGAGGCCCAGCCCTCATGTGGGAGCTCTAGGAAAACAAACCCTCTTATTATCCCACAGAGCCAGAGCAGGGGGAGCGGACACACACTGTGTGCTGCGGGCCTCTTGGCATGCAGTCTAGTCTCTCGCTCTCTCCTTTGTCATTTCTCAAAAACATATCCTTTCACTGTCATTGTCAAGTCATAAGCAAATCCATCAATTTTGGCCCGCAGAAGTGTATCGCGTGGTGCCACACGTACACAAGCAAGTGTCACAAATCTACAAAGGAGACGAATTAAAGAGACAACAGCCGTGAGTAATCAAATTCAGCATGTTTCGCAGAAATGTTCTTGTTCACCAGCTCCCTTCCACAGTAAAAGGGTAAGGCTTGTTTGTTCCCTAATGGTCTAACGATGCTATGGACGCCACCCAGAGGAAGAGTTCTCTGTAGTTTAAAGTTACCTGGTCAGACACTGGCTGCATTCAGTGGACCCTCCTGCAGCACCGCTCCAGGCCGGCAGCATGAGAGAAAGGGAGGGACCGGCAGAGAGAGAGAGCAGGCCTTTCTCTCTGAAGTGCATGTCATGTAGGGAAGACACTTACCCGCTTACCCGCTTGGTATGTTGCTGTGAATAAACGGTCCAATTGTAATTGGCCCCAACATGTTACGTACTGTGTTTTACACAACGATTATAACAGGTTTGCAACCTATTAAGCAAAAATAGACCTCCACGCAATCAAATACATGTTGAATATTGATCATCAAAGTGCATATTTCAAAATCATGAATTCTGTATCTCACAGCTGCAGTGAAGAGGTTTTCATGTAATCACGGGTAAAAGTCTCCATGCAGTGACCCACAACATCCACTGGGTGTCAGCGTCTCCATATCTCTTGGTCTTGAGGGCTCAGAAACGAGAAAAGTTTCTCATGAAATCCAGAGCTTAAACAGAAGCTAATTGCCAATAATCAATTATGAAATGAATGTTAGATTTACAAAAATGCTGTGCATTGTCAAGCCTTGCCATGCTATGACAAGCCTTTCCCTTTCACACTAAGTAAAAGCTCTGACGAAGGCCGTGAGGCCGATACGTAAAGCTTATTGAATAGTAGTAACGGTATCAAGAGCAGTGTTTCGGGTTTCTTCTTTCTTTTTTCTCCTTTCACACTAAGTTAAATAAAAAAAGAGAAAGATTACAAATTTACCACACAAATTACAGCAAAGTACTCTGTTAAATGACACCACCGCTGAATAGGACAGTATAAACGAAGTAGAGATAATAAAACAGATTATAACAGAACTCAATCAAATAAGTTTAACCAAGAATGTATCGTAAACTACTAATAAAATAAGCCCGTGTGTGTACAGTACAGCAGTGATTGGGAGTCCCATAGGGCGACACACAATTGGCCCAGCGTCACCCGGGTTAGGGTTTTGGCCGGGGTATGCCGTCATTGTAAATAAGAATTCGTTCTTAACTGACTTATCTAGTTAAATAAATACATACAATGCTCTCACCGGTCTAGTTCTGGTGAGAAACGACTCCACCTTTTCCTTTGACCGCCCACCCTTTCCTGCTCCATCAAAGGGATTAAAAACAGGGAGGAAGGAGGGACAAGCATTTCACTTGAAACACGACACACTTAACGGTTCCCTCTTTAAGTTTGTCACGCTCTCCACCACTTGGTTCCAGGTGGGTAATATTTTTATTTGACAGATTATTAGATACTTGCTGTATTCCACTTACATTTCGAATCAAAAGTACAACTATTGTAGTATAGTATAACTATTGTAGTTTTATTATTGTAAAACAGGTAACCTATAGGTATGTGGCTGCAGGGGATCTAAATTATACTGTTGGCTAGGCTGTCACAATGTCACAACAGTTGCCTATTATACTTGCATGCATACATATGATCAGTCATGGTAGGGGATTTCAAAACCACTTGACTTGATAAACTTGTAAAAGTTTGAAGTAACAAGTTATTTTCATGTACATGCTATGTGAATATGCTATTCCTAATTCCTACAAATTACAGTCATATTTGTAATCAAGATCATGCGCGTGCTACTACCGTTACTACATGAACAGGAAGTGTGTGGCCCATCAATTGTGCAATCACAATGCCATTGTGTCATTTTTACATCTGGCCAGTGGCGACCATTTTTTAGGGGGATGGGGGTTGCCCGTTTTGCATGTTATTTTGGCATTACCACGTGTCACATATCAGTTTGCAAACAATGTAAAAAAATAAATAAATAAAAATAAAAAATTGAGTTAATAAAGCTGCACACAAACTTTGGTCTCTTTTTGGTTTTCTTGAGTAAAGCAGCTCCAAAATGTAGGTGTTTCAGCCTAGCTCAGTGCTTCTTTGGTGGTGGGGAGCCAGAAGAAAATATGGAGCATAGGGGTTGGTAACGTACTCTATTTGTGCCGTGATTGGCTCAGTGTTCTGTCACTCTTGGGGACGCAACGTCACCTCCTAATCTAAGGGTAGAGCTCAAAAATTCCCCTTGGGTGCTGCCATAGAGTTACAATAGAAGTGCCCATCCAAGAAGGCTCAAGGTCATTGGCCACAGATAAAATGACGTCAAATCAAGTTATATCTACAGTAGCTTTGATTGGTCAACATCATACTTTCAAAATCTTAGCTAGCAAGCTAGCAGACATCATCAAGTCAACAATCTACTGGCAAATCCTTTTTAATCCTTGTCATATGAAGAGAAATAATGAAGAGAAATTATAGTTAAAACGTATCGGTGCTCATCGGTCATTGGACATAAGCATTACACAAGTTGGAAATCTCAAATCGCAAATGAGTGGTTTGGAAGGAATCAGTGGCTAACTGCAAGAGTTGCAAAGCAATCACTAGTCTGCTATTCAGTGGAGTGGATGTGTGGTCCAAGTCTGTGTTTAAGGGTCTCTTTTCGAAGCTTAAAAGGATAAATATTCAACATTGGCCATGCTGTCAATTCAGCATGACTTCTGCCGAGCTCAAACAACTGGAAACTAAGGACTGGGAAATCTGACTTCAGTTCAAGACAACTGGGAACTCGAAAAAAACGAATTCCAACTGGAAAAATACATTTTGAAAGGTCATGCAACTCTGTATTGCAAGTCAGGAACTAAAGCCACTTTCTAGAGCTCCGACCTAAAGATCACTGACGTCATCATGATTCTACCTTGTTTTTTTTCCGAAAGCACCATAAATTGCAAGAGCTTTCATTGTCTGCTTATATGCCCCCTTTATTTATCCTACGATTCTGACTTGGTGTGCAGGGAGAATACTGTAAGAACAGCCCGTGTTTCTAATTCTGTCGCTGTACATTTCAAAAGTGCTGAACTATTACATCCGTCCTAGCTCACTCATTAATGTCTTAATCAAAATGACGGATTGCCTCTTATCCGCTCGTCGTCTCCTTGTGCCATAGTTTGTACATCTCAATTCTCAGTATAAATCACATTTGTTTAAGCAAGTCAGCCATATAAGTTATGTTTTTTTTAAAGACAGTTAATGAGGCTGAATGAACTGATCATTGCCAGAAAAGGCTCCGCTGACAGACAGGTGTAGCAGTGGTAAGGTGTTGGGACAGCTTTATGTAGGCCCTAACAGTTTGGGGCACCGTTTGTCACCATATTGTGTAGTGTAGGGGCTTTGCTGGCATGCATAAACAAATATGTAATTGTTTGCCCCACCAAGATTTACATGCTAAAATCCCCACTGAATCTGGCCTACTCTGTGCTAGTAGTTGATCCCCCAAACCAGTTTCATTACAGAGAAAATTGGTTGTCACATTGTGCCGAGCCATCACTTGCAATTGACAACAATGCATTTTTCCTCTGTGCCATAAATCAATGTTTGAGGGATGCTGTCTACAACAACAAAAATAGGGATTTATTGGACAGTGGAACATTTGTCCCAACATTTTGGGCAGAGACATTAGATTTAAAAAAATAAGTTTACTCAAACCTTACCTGGGCCGGATTGAGTGGGCTCGCGGGCCGGATTGAGTGTACTCGCAGGCCGGATCTGGCCCACAGGCCGTATGTATCATGTTTCAGGGAAGACCCAGATGCAGACAGTGTCGAAGTAACAAAAGTTTATTACTAGAACTGGGGGCAGGCAAAATGACAGGTCAAGGGCAGGCAGAGGTCAGTAATCCAGATCAGAGTCCAAAAGGCACAGAACGGCAGGCAGTCTCAGGGTCAGGGCAGGCAGAATGGTCAAAACCGGGAAAACAAGAACTATAGAAAAGACAGGAGCAAGGGGAAAACCGCTGGTAGGCTTGACGAACAAAACGAACTGACAATAGACAAAGAGAGAACACAGGTATAAATACACAGGGGAGATGGGAGACACCAGATGAAGGGTGGAGACAAGCACAAAGACAGGTGAAACAGATCAGGGTGTGACAGAACCCCCCCCCCCCCCCCCCACACACCCCTCTAAGGGCACCACCTGGCATCCTACCTGGGTGAATATCTGGTTGACCGGGGTGCCGGTTTTGTAAATCAGCGATGAGGCCTGGGACAAGGATGTCACTAGCTGGGACCCAGCACCTCTCCTCCAGGCCATACTCCTCTCAGTCAACCAGGTACTGGAATCCCCTGCCCAGAGGTCGAACATTCAGCAAGACGTCTCACCGGGTATGCCGGTTGGCCGTCAATGAGACAGGGAAAGGGGTGGGCCTGGAAACAGGAGACAAAGGGCTGAGACATACTGGGGAAACGGGGTCCGGTGGTGGTCCGCTTGTAGTCGATACATGGACGTGGTCGTAAGGGCCGACTGGGCTCTCTTCCAGGTACGACGACAGCTGCGGACAAATATCTGGGCTGAAGGTGGGGGGTGATAGCCCAGGGAACACTCAAAGGAAGAGAGAGACCCGTGGCAAAACTGGCCCAGTATCGTTGGGGTTTGGCTGGGGTAAGCCTTCATTGTAAATAAGAATTTATTCTTAACTGACTTGCCTAGTTAAATAAAATCAAGGTTAAATAAATAAAAATTCAACAAATAAAAATGGGATTGTGTTGCTGGAGCCAAGAGAATCCCAATACCGCGGGAACCTGAGGAGACTTAATCAGCATAAATTGGATTGCCTCGCTGTGGTTCCCTGACATTCGTAGGTTGATGGGAGTGGTATTGTGAGTGACTCGGCCTATAGAGCACCCATCCAGCACTCTAACGTCCATGGGAATGGAGAGGGGCTGAGTGGGGATGCCCAGCTCGGACACCAGGGTAGCATCCCAAAAATTCTCATCGGCCCCAGAGTCGATGAGTACCCGGAGAGATTTCGACTGGTTCCCCCACAGCAGGATGGCATGGATAGGGGTGCGAGTAAGGGGAGAGGAAAAGTTCTCCATAAGGCCCACCAGAGCCCCTTCTTGATGAGCCTAGTTTTTTTATGGACAGGTAGCTACGATATGTCCCTTGGCTCCACAACATAGACAGCTCTGAGTGTGGAGTCGGCGTAAGCATTCAGCCGGAGTCAATCTAGCCCTGCCCAGGTGCCTGGACTCCGAAGGGGGCGAGTTGACAGCCCACGGTGATTCCCGAGAGAACTTGGGTGACGTCGGGGTCACTCGGACATGTGGACTTCGGGGATCTCCAGGATTCTTCGGAGGCAAGGCAGGAATCGAGGGCGACAGGGCATAGATTCCCTCTCTCTCCCACGTTCTAGATGTTACCCATCAACCCGGATGGTCAAGGCTATGAGGGAGTCAAGATCCATGGGCAGCACCCGGGCTGCAAGCTCATCTTTGACCACCTCCGATAATCCGTGAAGGAACATGTCGAACAATGCTTCCGGGTTCCAGGCACTCTCAGCCACCAACATATGAAAATTCACAGTGTAGTCTGCCACTATGGGAGTCTTGGCGTAGCTGGAGCAGCTTACGAGCAGCTTATCTCCCGGACAACGTAGAATCAAACACCTTCCGAACTTTCGCTACGAACTCCTCTAGACTGAGGTAGATGGTGGACTGTTGCTCGCACACCGCTGTATCCCAGGCGAGTGCCCTCACGGAAATCAGCATTATGATGTACGCTATCCTCGAGCTGTCCGAGGGGAACGAAGAAGGCTGCAGCTCGAAAATGAGGGAGCACTGGGAGAGAAAAGCCCGGCAGGTTTCAGAATCTCCAGCGTAGCGCTTCGGAGGAGGTAAGCAGGGTTCTCGGGACACTGGGGTAGGCTGGGAGATTACAGATGTGACGCGCTGCCTAGTGATGAATCCGGGGAATTGCTCCAGCAAAGTCTTGAATGCCTGGTTATGACGTTCTGCCAGGGTATGGAGTCCCTCCATAAGACATTACAGTAACTCCTCGTGTTGTCCATTAATGGCTCCTTGCAGGGAGACAGCATTGTGGAGCTGGTCTTAGTCTGTTGGGTCAGTCACGGCCAGTTCATACTATCACATTTTAGGGAAGACCCAGATGCAGACAGTGTTGAAGTAACAAAAGTTTATTACTAGAACAGGGGGCAGGTAAAATGACAGGTCAAGCAGAGGTCATTAATCCAAATCAGAGTCCAAAAGGTACAGAACGGCAGGCAGTCTTATGGTCAGGGCAGGCAGAGGTCAATAATCCAGTGTGGTGGGGCAAGGTACAGGATGGCAGGCAGGCTCAGGGCAGGCAGAATGGTCAAAAACTGGAAAACAGGAACTATAGAAAAGACAGGCACAAGGGGAAAGATGCTGGTAGGCTTGACGAACAAAATGAACTGGCAACAGACAAGCAGAGAACACAGGTATAAATACACAGGGGATAATGAGGGGAGATGGGAGACACCTGGTGGGGGGTGGAGAGAAGCAAAGACAAGTGAAACAGATCAGGGTGTGACAATATGTTTACCACCCCTTGTTTACACAGTTAGTTTGAATGTTGCTATCCCCCAATCAGGGTCAAGTGTCAATGGCTGCTGCCTAAAGGATCGCCTTCTCTCCAGGCTAATTGCACAAAGCGATTGCGTCAGATGTGTCAGAACATTTTCAGACAGTTTCCCGGTCACAGATTAAGCCTGAAATTAAATCTATTTCAACTGAGATTGTCCATTGAGCATGCTTTTTAGTTCAGGACTGGGGTTAATCTACAGTTTGTACAGAGAAACCGGTCCTCTACAGCTTCTCAAGGGAAGGACGACCCAGACTGGACTGAATAAAATGCTTTGGGTCAACATTTTATGCCCCTTGCTCATTGTTTGACTGGCCACTAAGCAATGGGCTGGCTTTCTCCTGGGTGGATGACTGGCTTTCTCCAGTACAATACAGAGAGGACAATGGCTTAACTTGTTACTCTTAAGAGTTGGCTATGTGCTCTACTTTCCCATTAGATTAAGCAGACATTTGCTTGTGTCCTGAAGAGGAGCCTCGTGAACCACATGATGGCAGAAATGCAATCGCTTAATTTGTCTAAGCACAGTGAGTAGTTAGAAGGTACTAAACAATAATTTCTTTCATAAGACTTTTGCAGACAAACCTACCCTTTTAATCACCTCAGACGACCGAGAGAACTGCACCTGGATCGAACATGAGTATGTTTCCCCAAGCATATACATCATCCCAGGTTCACCATGAGCGTTGAATGAGTGAATGAATTTGATTTGGACACATCAGATTGTGGAAGTTATTTTCATACCAGAGGTAAGGCATTCCTCACATTCATCATGAATGGTGTCATTTCATTCGATATATACATAGTCTTACATAATCCTACAGTACGCTGTCTGCCAGACCTGCTCTACACAAATAGGTCAAGTCTACCTTCAGGATATTACCTTTTATCTGCTTAGTTTTATCTCAATGACCATGTTGCAAGGGAGCCACAGCTCAATTTTAGCTTAGGATCTCACTGCTAACTAAAAACAGACTGAACAATGTCTATCAACTGGGCTGACATTTTGAAAGCAACTTATCTTGCATTCTCTCTCTCCCCATTCTCAAAATGCATTCGAGAAGAAAGTCCAAAATGGGGTACCTTGAGGAGAGAGGATGCGAGGATGCGAGGAAAGATCTAGTAACTCCTTTTTTCAAGTTCAAGTAGTTTATTTGCCATTTGCCGGTATTAAAAATAAAATAAAACATTTTTTTTTTTTATAAAAAAAAAAAAAGTAACATTCATGGGAATTTTTGTTGGAGCTCTCTCATAGTACAGTTCATACACAAATACAGTAAACATATCACAAATAGAACATAATTAGAACATCAATCCAATTAGAAGTGCTGAGATCCCTTGCTACTGAAGGGAAGTGGAGATAGATGTCTCAAACCTTGTGTGGCCGGGCATGCAGAAGACCGCCATGGCATGGTACATAAAACACAACCTACACAATTGGGTACATATCTGGTATATCTTAGCTATTTCAAGACTGATCATTGACCAATGTTCTGGAATGACGATATTAGAATTTCAGTAGCATGACCTTCATTTCAGAAAAGTTTCATTGATTTTTGTGTTTCAGCATAGGGTGGAGCACTTTCACCTCGCATCCCTCTGAAGGGTGGACACCTCTGACTCAAACTATCCACCCTCCCCACCCACACCTTTAGAGGGTAGTAAAATGTCTTACAGCCAGGTTTCATATGCATAGGAACACATTCACATGCATTCAGCCTGCCCCTGAACGTGACCTTGTGTTTCTGTGGAAAGTTCCAGAAACCTGAGTACTCAGTGAGGGAGCAACAAGGAGGGGGGGGTGCATGCTCTGTCTGGTCTGCTCCTGCAGGTAGGGGCTGTACTCCTACGGTGCCGGCCACCCCTTCCCCAGGCTTACTCCGAGCCAAAAACACTAGCGGTGGTGGCATAAACATGTCGGTCATTGAGAGTCCAGCCATATTGCAAAGATTGGAAGGATTTTTTTGTTGCCAGAATGTACAGTACAGTCTTGGGTCACTCTTCGATTACTCTTGGTTCATAATGTTGTGTGCATATGTGTGTAATGTTCATTGTGATTTCTTTCTTATATGATTGGAAAACCATTATTAAAGGGGAACTTCACCCCAAAACACTTCTGGGCCCTCATTCCATTCAGTGGAATGTGAGAATAGTGACGGCCCTGGTACAGCACAGTCTAGGGTACAGAGAGAAGTCTTGGAGACAAATGCTTACTTGTTTCGTATTAGAACACACACTCTCACACACCAGGTCAGCAGGGCACAGATTAATAATTTGGTGGGTGCTCATATTGGTCCTATTTTTTTGCATATGCTACTCTCTCGAAGAGACCCTCAGAGAGTGGGGTCATGGCCAGGGTCTGCCATTATCAACAGTGACCCTGTAGCAATTAGGGTTAAGTGCCTTGCTCAATGGTACATCAACAGATTTCTCACCTTGTCAGCTCAGAGATTCAAACTAGTGACCTTTTGGTTTCTGGCCCAACACTAGGCTACATGAAGAGATGGGTTAGTGTTGCAGTTTATGCTGGCAGTCATATAGCATTGTGGTAAAAAAAAATCTGAGGGCAGCAGGTAGCCTGGCAGTTAAGAGCAGGTCCCTGAGCGACTAGGTGAAAAACATCTGCTGATGTTCCCTCTGAGCAAGGCACTTAACCTTATTTCCTCTGGATAAGAGCAGGGGAGGGACTGGGAGGGAGGGAGAGAGCTGCCTCTAACCCTCTGCCTCCCTCATCTCTACTCTATCCTGTGGGACAGGGTAACATGGCCTTGGCTGACAGAGAAACTAAGAGGCCATTAAAGTACATCTGCACAACTATTAACAGTTGATGTGAATATGTATGGGGTGCCATTTGTGATGCACACTTGAAGGTCTTAGTCATGGCTAAGTACCTTGTTACAGTAGATTCATTCTTAATTAGTGATGGCTTGTTTGCCAACTGTTTTACATCACAAATAATCTAAGAGCTTGCTGAAAGTAGGGAGAAATTAGTAGGCTACTTAATAACCTTTTACCGCGGTGGGTTAAATCAAGGTCACACATTCTTGGTAGTCTGAAACAAATCTACTTTGAAACAAAAGTATAGACCCGATGCACATGGTTATTTGTGGCTGTACCATGTCAGATATAGAGTTGAAAGGTATTCCATTTTTAGTTTGCCTCCTAATATTACACTTTATGTACATGACCAAAATCTGAAATAGATATCTTTTTTTCAATAATCTTTATTTAATTCTGAAATGATGAAAAATATGAATAACATTCCACCCATGTACTTATAATGGAATTTGACTCTGCTTTTAGATGGCTGAAAACACAGTGATGACACTTCAGGAATTCGATTTGAGTGGGGTGAATGAAGGCAGGAAAGGACTACGCTGTCAATTTAAAACTAAATGGTGTCTGACTCCGACCTAACTGTTCTGTGTGGCCCAGGACTGGTATACCAAGACGTGTGTGTGTGTGTGTGTGTCCCACATGTTTCTTCTAGCGTCATAGCTATGTCACAACTATGCAGCGTTAAAGACCACCTAAACATCTGTTCCTCCTTTTAAATCTGGGGCGTGGCGGGGAGATCAGACTAAGTGCTTTCACACGAGTGAGAGCAAGCAGCACTTACAACGTACTGTGGTATTAGTCAGTGAGTTACTGTCGACGTGTAGTAGGAACCATAATGGCTGTGTCTGTGTTATAAGATTCGACCACCAGCCTTGAGTAAACAGGAAAATGACATGTTTTATTGCATCCGCCAACTGGTCTCTTTCTCTTATGTGTTCTGAATGTCACAGTCTCTAGACTAGGGGAAGGGCTCCATGTTGTTTGATGAGAAATGCATTTTTTCCAATTACGTTTAGAAATCTCATGGCTGTTTTGTAGGTGTCATTGTGGGGTTGTGCATGTTTATTTGAGGAAAGACTTCGACTTCCAGTCCAGATGGAGGGTGAAATGGATGTTAGCTTCGCTTTCTTTGTGTTGGCTGGGGGACAGAGACGCTAGCGGCGCAACAATGGCCCCCTTCATGATAACAGAGTCGCCAGTGATTTCTCTGCTGCTGTGCCTGAGAATTTATATTATCAGCCCGCCCCCTGGGAGAGAAACCAACCGCAGGAGGATACCATATTCTGCTGTGTTTACCTCTGCGAGAGGAATGGGGGGAGAGAGGAGGGGGATGGGGCAACTCCAGCAAGACCAGGGCACCTTTTTATACTATTTTTCACACCGCTGGGTGAAATAGAAGGCCAGCTCCCTCTTGCTTTTACTTTTTCACTTGTCTGGCGTGCACTCTCACTGACACATATACACGGCTCCCTCCCTCTCTCCCTCCTCCCTTGCGCTCCCTCTCTTTATGCCTTGCTCTCTTTTTCTGAACTAGTTATTCATCCACTGTGTTTATGAGTCAGGGAGGGTGGGGACTTGGAGGGCAGCAGTACCAGTCACACTTTGTCAGTTTGCTCTCTCTCTCTCTCTCTCTCTAACTCACTCCCTCTCCCTCCTCTCTTTCTCTTTGTCCCTCCCTCTCTCTCCATATCTCTCCCTCGACTGCTGTCCTGGCCCTTCTCTCCATCAGGACAGGGAGAGCTAGCAAGCTGTCCTCTGCGGTGAACGGGACTTGGCGTCCACACTGGCATCCATTAGCCCGCTCTGAGGAGAACAGGAAGTTTACCACAACAACGACGAGGTAAGTCCACCCACTTAAGCACAAGATGGAGTACCCAGCCCACTTGTTGAGCCAATGGTTTTTACCGGTCGAGCCAATGGTTTTTACCGGTCGCGTTTGTGTCCCTAAGTTGGTTTTAGGCTTTGTATCACCTCAGGGAATAGCTCTGTTCTGTGTCTTAACAGGCTGGGGTAAACACACAGACATTGTTTGGACGTTGTGTGTGTGTGTGTGTGTGTGCAGAGGTAGAAAACCCGGTGTGTGTGTACAGTAGGTGTAGCAGCCTTGCAGACACTCCTGGTAAACAGATGCTGCACTGTGTGTTTGTTCTAATGGGCTCCTCCTTGACTCCCTCTCCCTGTGGATGTTTTTTTCCCCCCCTCTCCTCTGCCTCTCCTCTGGGTTTTCAATGTCAATCGTGAAGTCACTGAGAATAGCGTCTGGCCAAGGTTTTCGAGACGGCTTATCATCCATCACATGACAGGTCGAGGTTGATAGCTTCGTGGAAGTATCTCCTCCATCCATTCTGGAGCAGGCAGTCTCTAAATACCAATTGGCTACATTTGTCTATTTGTTTACAGTAAGGTTAGCTGGTTAGCTCGACCTATGTGGTGTTTCCCTCATGGAATTGAGGTAGTGTAGCACATGGACCTTGTGACCCTCTGGTTAAGGTGTGAAGGTGACCGAATCTGTTGGATGGTCATTTGATTTCCATAGGGGGGCATGTTGTTTTCACTCCACCTCTTATGTGGATGTATGTACATTAAAAAAAATAAGTGTTCAATAACTTGTATTCGTTGAGTGCCTTTGTTACAGCTATGAAACAGAACGCATTGGTGTTGGAACCCGGTATAAGATTCTTTTTAAACAAAATAAAAAAATGAATACCCCAACCACCAAGATGCACGGTCAGCAAGATTAAAACATCAGTAGCCTAAACATCATTACAAGCGCCAAGTGTGCTTGATAATAGTGAAAATCATCACAAAAGCAATAATGTCATTATGAATATAAGTGTAGATAAGACAGCATGTCCATTTCACATAGCCTAAACAACAAAAGCTGTTGAGTGCATTGATGATATTATTTCTTGCTTGATATGTAGGGCCTACTCCCGCAGTGACGACATTATGTGCTGATAGTAGCCCGTAGAATTCTCACCGGCGTGTTCTATTCCAAACGGTGCGGTCCCCTCTCCAGTCGCACCGTTTCATTTGGTGGTGGCGTGGGCACCTGCGCACAATTCTGCCTTTTTTTTGCGTTTAGCCCTCAGAGGTGTAGGTCCAGGTTGAGGTTCAGAATCAGAAGAATTCTCATCGGAGATGTCATAATGTTTTTTTTTTCTTCCCCACCCGTCGGAGTTGTTTTCCTTCAGATGTTGTAGCAATGCTAACTAGTGCATCCATTAATCTTGGTCTTCTTGCCTTTGTAAATTACATACGCTCTCTTGTGTACTCCAAGGAGGCCGGAGCAGAATGATAGAGGACAGAACATTTTGAGATTATAATTAGAATAGATCAATACATTAGAATGCCTGTTCTTCATTCAACATTGGTGATCACATAATTATGCATCGCTCGCTTCCCCTCGTTCATCAACTCATCCGTTCTTCCCCATCATACTTGAGGATCTTCATTTATTTAATCTCTTATTATATGTGTGAAATTAGTTTTGGTATAGTTTCGGTTCACTTTCGAGGCAATTATCGGGGTGATTTTCAACTGGGCACGGCCTCTTCAACTATTGGGATAAGAGCGGGAGTAGGCCCTACTGTCGAGAGAAGGAGGGGCAACGGGGAAAACCATATAAAAAATGTCTACAACAACAGTTCTGTTTGTCATATTAGAATTAGAACAACGACAGTGTGTATTGTAGACTTACATGTATTTAGGAAAAGTCAAGGACAGAGGGTGGCATGACTTTAAAAAATGGCAGAGTTATACATTTTTTTTTTAAATTCATGAGCAGTACAAACGACTGCTTTAGCTGTTCTATTGTGGCTTTTATAGTAACGACATGCAATTCAACTGTAAATATGTATTAGCCTATCTTTTAATGTGGCATGAACACAACCAGACATGATGATTTCATCTGATTGTAAAAATTAAAAACAAAAAAAAAGTAGATTGCCTTCACACCTTAGTCCAAAATTGTATCCAATTGACTGAAACAGCGCTCTTCTGTCTTGCAATATGTAGCCCTGTGTATCTAAAGTGGTCTGGCAAAAAAAGAGAATGTCATGCCATACTATTTTAGTCCAGACAGCATCATGTACATGGGCTACACATACTGAGACAGAGGGGCGCTGTTTCGCTCGCTTGGATGCTTTATCTGACAATGATGGGTCTTTCTGTCAGAGCGTGTCTTGGTCAAATAAATGATCAATATTTAAATATTTTATTTGGATGGGCAAGGAGGTACGGTAGGGCGGGCCAGGAGGTATGTTTTGGCTGGCCAGGCCCCCCAAGGACCGCCCATAACGCCAGCCCTGGGATCCACCACTGTCTGCTGGGGGAACGACTATTGCTGACTTTGCAGTCACAGCAAAACAACTATTGCTGACTTAGCAGTCACAACACATTGAGGAAATTCTCCTTGGAAGTCTTTACTTCTTTACAACATTCGGAGAGCTTTGTTACCTTGTCAGTGGGGAGTCTTAGGTGGCGTTTCAAAGCTCAAGAGTTTGTCGTGAGCTCATGTGATCGGTACGTCTTGAGGCATTCGGTAGGGAGATGGCCAGATTGAAGTGATGACGCTGTCAGATTATAACTGAATCTGTTATCCCACAAAATGGTTTTATAATGAATCAAACAAATGTAATCAGCGTCCCAGTTATCTCGCGCTCAACTGCTGCGATACGATTCGATGTGCAAAAACTCATCAATTCTCCATTCTAAATTAAAATCTGCTGCTGATGGAGCTCATGAGCTGGGCGTCTGTGTGTGTGTGTGTCTGTGTGTGTGTGTGTCTGTGTGTGTGTGTGTCTGTGTGTGTGTGTGTGTGTGTGTGTGTGTGTGTCTGTGTGTGTGTGTGTGTGTGTGTGTGTGTTAGCAAAAACCAAATGCATAGCTGGAGCCCTGAGCTGGATATAATTTATTTCACACATCTTCGATTTCTTATAGTTATACTTAATTTATAGTCAAATCCTGGTATAAACGGTATATATCGCCCAAGCTTAACCATCACCCACTAATTAACTTGTAATTTTTGCAGATTAAGGGTTTGAGCTAGAAATGTATCAATATTTATCAGTTATAAATTAGCTATGACGTAGCCAATGAATGTATAATCACAATTTTGGATTTCACCCCAATCTCAAAATCAAAGAGTGATTTTCTCTTCTCCTCTTGCTTTGGCCATGCAGTGCTTCTCGCAAAAGTGATTGCTGTTATGAAATTATAAACTTTACCCTGTGTATATAAAAGGACCATGTGCACTGATTGTTTAAAGCTAAACCAAAATTATTGCTGATGGTGAATCTGAACAATCTAAATAAAATTCATTCAGTGCCTTCAGAAAGCGTTCAAACCCCTGAATTTTTCCGCATTTAGTTGTGTTACAGCATTAATTTAAAATGGATTATGTGATTTTTTTGGGGTCACTGGCCTACCCACAATACCCCATTTTTACAAATCAATGAACAATTAAAAGCTGAAATATCTATAGTCAACAGGCGTTCAAATCATTTGTTAAGGCAAGCCTAAATGAGTTCAGGAGTAGAAATGTACACACATCATGATGATTTCTGTATTTTGAAAGTTACATATCTTGAAAACTTGATTGCTGACAAGCAACACATTTTGGGCTAGGTCAACACTGAGCAAATTAAACAAATGCCAAAATATCATTTTGGGGGGTAGAATCTTCCTTTAAATGGCCTTATAAATCTATGGAAAGACTTTAAATTGACTGTCTAGCAACGATCAACAACCAATTTACCCAGAAAGGCTCACAGCTGTAATCAATGCAAAAGGTGATTCTAACATGCATTGACTCAGGTGGTTGAATACTTATCCAATCAAGATATATTCATGTATTTTTTTCTTTCTTTTTTTTTTTTTACAAATGTTAGGCATTTTCTTCTACTTTGACATTACAGAGTTGTTTTGTGTAGATCGCTGACAATTCAATCCATTTGAATCCCACTTTGTAACACAACAAAATGTGAAAAAAGTCAAGGGGTGTGGTTAATACCTTCTGAATGCACTGTATGAGGGTTGTGTCTCTGATAGCTTACTTTTGTTCCAATAAAACACAAGAGCACATATATATCAATAACCTAGCAAATTACATAGGTTGTCACTCACCTAGTAAAGCCTCATATCGCCCAAGCCATTTTAGCGTTTGTATGCTGAAGGTGTCACGCGGATGTGCAAGATCAGGGCCTTGATCAGGAACAGGCCCGCCTACCTCGCATTTGTCAGCGCGCGAAGCCGTCCGCTGGGAGCACCACATCATTTCAACGTGGAAATCTGGGTAATATTTGGTTGGGACGTTGATCAATGAGATTTCAACCTTTATTCACCCAGTCCAATTGAATTCCTGATGTGTTATCGCTATATTTTCAACCATCTAAAAGCACAGACAAATTCCATTGTAAAAACAATGTCTGATTATTGGTTTAGTGTTCATCTAAATGTGTTATCGCCACTCTTTCAACCATTTAAAAACACAACAACGTTTAAATGGGAATACAATGTCAGATATTTTGTATTTATACAACACCTTAAGTGATATCACTGTACTTCATCAAATAGCAGAAACAAATGACCTGGATGGCAGCATAGTGCAAGTGATCAATATTAAAGCAATTGTGAAGATCTCCACCGACCTGCAACCTTTGCATGCTATCTTGAACATGCACGGCTTTCTGTGATTACATAAGAAGATGTTCATAGTTACTGTAGGCTAACCTCAAAATGTGGCCATGGATGTGTTACTCATTTTAAGTTGATTAATTCTGTGACATTACTTTGTAAGATACCCACCCTTACCTTTAAGCTATTCACTGTATTACAAAAGTAGTTGTGTTTGGTTGATAATGCAACCAAATATCAACATTTAAAGGATATCTAATGCTTGGATAGTTTAATCTGAGCCACTGACTTAATCCTACCCTTGAACTTTTATTTTTGGTTTAGTTGGAGACGTGAATCCACCATATCATTTGTTAAAGTTAATAGGCTATTTATTGTATTGCAAAAGTGATATCGAATTGTGTTCGGTTGTCAACGCAACAAAATATCAACATTTGAAAAGCACGTATGTTTTGTGCCACTGACTTAGTCTGGCTTTAATTCCAGTTCGTCTACAAATGAATAATTGATATGTCAACCAAGAATCAAAGTTCAAGAATAGGACTCAAACTTTAAGTGAAATGCGTGTAAGGTTTGATTTTATTTGAGTCGTATTTTTAAACTTCGACTTGTAGATGAGATGGAGATGTGAATCCAACATATTAATGATTAACTTGAAGATTCCATTTGAAATCATCCAACGCTTGAAGCCCTATGCCAGTTGAATTGAAACAAAAGCTGTATAATCCTAAAAGTATCATTGATGATATACTTACAAAGTATGGTTACATTTCATTTTCTCTGTTAAACCTACCTCACGGAGTGACTCTACTAGCAACAGTGAATCTATTTAGTTATTAAGAGCTCTCTCAATAATCATTCTCATGATAGCATATTGGTAATCTCAAAGCTGGGTTTAGATTAAACCTTTTATGGGAGACCAAATTAATAGCTGTAGATAGATCTCCAGTTGAAATAATCCTGTGGTTGAAGTTCCACCCTTAAAACAGCAGTTTACATTGATTATTATTTTTTTTTTAAAAACATTGTATTTTCCACTTAGATTCCACATCACAATACTTTGACAAATTACGTTGAAACAACATTGATTCTATCAGTTTGTGCCCAGTGCGCAATTCGACTAGGCCACTGACATTGCCTGGGGTCGTTCGGCATGAAGAATTACTCTGTGGATTAATGACTGTCAACACAGTTTACACTCAGTTCGACACTGACTGAGAGGATTCATCAGTTGTCACAGAAGACGAGAGGTATTTTCGGAAGGTAGAAAGAATGTAATATGAGCAAAATAATTGAGCGAACCGGCGATTCACTTGTACCTGAAACATTTGAATCGGCGACCGATGTGATCGAAGAATGTTACATCCTTATTAGAAAGCCTGTCGATACAAACTGATCCTCTTGTGCACCGTCCTCAGGTCTTTGGCAGTAAATTCCATTCAGTTATAGATCCAGTTGTTCAGTGAGATTTTTAACAACTCACAAGTCTGTCTAGGGTTATAAGGACCAATAGATTATTACAATATATTTCCAACAGTTGTCAGAATGTTCACGTGATTACTTAATATGAAAGTGTTTCTCCTCAGAACAAGACAGACGGCAGATGAGTTCAAGGCACTGTGACGTGTGCCGGCACCACAGATATGTTGCTCATGCCGACTCACCGCGTTCTCCACAGCTTTTCATGTAAGAGCTTCCTGAAATGTTTGGTCTCTGATATGAATCGGAATGGAAAGGGCAATCACACCGACACGTGCGCATTCATTCAAGAGCCAGGAAGCTCTGAGGCCTGCCGATGCACTGTAGACCTACATACTGTGAACTTTGCCCTATTACACCTGTAGGCGTCCATGACGCTCCGCTTTTCTGCCTGAAACTCATAATAAAATGTGGTTTGCGTAAATGCTAACCTCTACTTTAGTTGCAGGCATTTCCTTGACCTTTCCAGGTGGTGTATCCATAATGTGACATGTGACATGTCATTAACATTTTGAGGTCTACGTGTCAGATTTCCACTCACATTGCTCAGGAATGTTGCCATGATCACACACGGAATCAAGACAATGGGAGTTTAACCTGATATCCCCGGCCGTGCCGTTTTAATCTGTGTCCTTGATCCAGGTGAACAAAATGTGCAGATGCCATTGGCCACTAGATTGGATCTCGCAAACGGGGCATTCCTTTGCCTCTTCGCTGTGTGCATTTGCTATGCCTTGTGGCTACAGTTACTGGTACTCCTCACCTTTACCAGGGTTCAAGAGATGTACAGTGAAGATAACCTAATGCCAGTTACCTTTGCATACAGGTTTGTTTGCAGTTCAGATGATTACAGTCCATACCTTTTATAGAAAGCTCTGTTGGTCTGAAAATGGCTGCCTGCTGAATTCAAGTTCATTCCCACTGGGCACAGATCAGATCAGTTCAACGTCTAGTTTTGATTTACATTTGGTTGAGTTGTCAACTAACTTGAATTCAACCTGAAATAAACAAATGTCACCATGTCATTGGATTTAGGTCCAAAGTTGGTTGGAAAAAAAAGACAATTCCCTTACGCCAATGACTTTTTTGAAATCCAATCGTCTTTCCATGTTGATTCAATGTCATCACGTGGATTTTAGTTGAAACGCTGTGTAAACAACGTTGATTCAACCAGTTTTTGCCCAGTGGGTCACCACTGTCAAAAGGAAAAGAACAAGACTCTGTATTTTCCTCATGATAGACTACAGATGGTGAAACAGATTAAAGGGAATGGCTTGCTAGTCAACACCTTTCAGAATAGTGCATACGTAAGCTAGTTCCCTTAACCTAGTGTTGACAAACTTTTGTTTGTCATAGGTTCAATTGAAGTAGGTCACGGGGTCGTCATTTACACCACTTGAATAAATCTGAATCACCTCGGTCAAAGTTTCAAACGGTGTGGAAGTGCATGAACTGGTAACCGTTGACATGTACACACACACACAAAAAAAAAAAACGTTTGTGTGTTTGCCACCCTCAACAAAGCACTTGCCTTAAGTTTTCCCCCTTGAAAAGCAGTGTTGTTTGACATTCTTGCTGTATTAAAGACCTCAGGCTTAGTGTTTGGTTTATTGAAAGGGCTTTCCGTGAGCATACCAGCGGATGGGAGCTTCCACTTGGACTATTGTAGTATTGGTGCAGGGTTCCTCTGATTCAACTGTGTACACTTTGACAATGTTTTCTATACTGCTCTCTGTATGCTCAGACATCACTGTTTGATTCATTCCATGACGATTCTGTACTGTGTATTTTTGCTGCATGGTAAGACACTTTTCTATACTCTCCGCAACGTTGTCTTTCGTTGGCCCTGATATCCCTCTCATTTGGCCTCAAACTCTCCCGCTGCACATTCTAGTGTATCATTACCTTTAATGGTGCTGTTTTAGGGTGGATGAGACTGTACTCCAAGTGCAGGGAGAGCGCAGTGTAGGCTGCTCTGAACAATGGATCCCTATTGCTCCGTTGTGTAGTGGGATGGGACCGCACCCACACATCCCAGCTGTTGACCAATAACATTGACTGCTCAATGGGGGGGGGGGGGGGGGTAGACCAAACCTACTTTCATAAATAGTTGTATGATGGGAGTATCCATAAACAATTACTTTTATTAAAAGGTGGAAAGGGAGAGCTTTATTTCAAGCTTATTTGTGAGTTCCTAGGTCAAGCCATGTGGTAACTAGCATCTTAATTAGCATTGATGTCAGGGTTGCTTGTCACAATCATCCCCATTGTAACAATGTACCCAGTAAGCTAAATGACAATGAAAAGTTGTCTATGTTTCACAAGTTTGGACAGCACAGTACAGCACAGTTTAATTCAGTAGAGTACAGTACAGTAGAGCAAAGTAGAGTACAGTATATTAGAGTAAAGTGCAGTTTAATTCAGTATAGTAGAGTACAGTACATTAGAGTACTGTACAGTAGAGTTTTAATTAAGTATACAATACAGTCAGCATGGATGGCACGGGGGTCCCCACCAAAAAATTATGAATATATTTTTAAAGGAATTCAGTCCGGCTTTAAACAGTCTTTAAAGTTGTAATAGTAGAATGCACAAGGTGCCATTTCTAAATTGGGTAGTTTTCTTCTTGTCAGTTATTTATAACTTGTCAGAAATATCCAGAACAACTTTCCAATGTTAGCTAATGTTTTTTTATTTCGCCCCCCCCCCCCCCCCCTGTCAAAATCTGTGAGACAAAGTCAGCAACATTCACACATTCATACACGCACATGCACACACGCACAAACCTCTTCACATTTGAAAAAACATTCCTTGTTTTCAACTAAATAAATTAACACAAATGTTTACAGTTGTACTTTTTTCCCTTTATCCACATATTTCGTTGTCATCCAAATATTAGATGGTTACTGTTTTGTTTGATTCAAATACTTGTAGTTTGGTAGAGGATAAAAGTTGCAGGTCACTTAGTTCAATCGAATTGTCCTCATAAACCTGAGGTAAAACCATCACACCCTGTTTGTTTCCAGAGATAACATGTCTTCAAATAAGCCTGTTTGATCTCCCTTCTTCAGTCAGTGTGGTTATGTCTGCACCTTGATCGCTTGAGACCGGTCTAGAACAAATTTAAACATCAAAGACTGTTGCCTTTGCCTTCTCTCTCTCACGGCCGGGGTCATTTGGGGAGAGCAGAGAGCACAGAGGGAGAGTTTGTGGTTTGCCGTTGTTCTGTGTTTTGGCCTGGTTCCTGTACTTGGCAGTCCCAAACTGAGGCGAGGGCTGCCTCTGTGCTGTGGGATGGAGATGCTCGTCTGTCTCCTGTAGCCCCTCCCCTCTACTGTCAGGCCATGTCTGCCGAGGGGCAGGGACAGGGGCAAGGCATGCTGGGATGTGAGGGGCAGAGTGTGGAATGTTGGGTCATTGACGACAACCCGTTTGGGTCAGTGATACTCGTTCAGAAGCAGAGCACTCTGCCACTGAACAAGGACTATCGACTGCAGCACACACATTTCCTTTCTCATTCTCTCATGTCATGAAACCAACTAAAATACCAGCTATAAAGTGATGCCATAGTAATGCTATGCTATGACGTTCTATTGCATTTTATGTTTTGGGGAGTAACAAGGATTGATGGTTTTGGGGAAATACAAAATTATTAATTTGACGCAGGCAGCACTGATATGTTTAATACCATAAATGATGTTTGGGTAATGACACTGTAATGACATTGTAAATTCAGTAAATGAAGGTATTGCAACAGCATAGCATGTACAGTGCATTTGGAAAGTATTCCGACCCCGTGACTTTTTACAGCCTTATTCTGAAATGGATGAAATTGTTTTTTTCCCGTCTCAACAATAAGCCATAATGACAAAGCAAAAGCAGGTTTTTTGAAAGTTTTGCAAATGTACTTCAAATAAAAAACGGAAACATCACATTTACAAAAGTATTCAGACCCGTTACTCAGTTACTTTGTTGAAGCACCTTTGGCAGCAATTACAGCCTTGAATCTTCTTAGGTGTGACGCTACAAGCTTGGCACACCTGTACTGTATTAGGGGAGTTTCTCCCATTCTTCTCTGCAGATCTCAAGCTCTGTCAGGTTGAACGGAGAATGTTGCTGCACAGCTATTTTCAGGTCTCTCCAGAGGTGTTCGATTGGGTTTAAGTCTGGGCTCTGGCTGGGCCACTCAAGGACATTCAGAGACTTGTCCCGAAGCCACTCCTGTGTTGTCTTGGCTGTGTGCTTAGGGCCATTGTCCTGTTGGAAGGTGAACCTTTGCCCCAGTCTGAGGTCCTGAGCACTCTGGAGCAGGTTTCATCAAGCATTTCTCTGTACTTTGCCCCATTCATCTTTCCCTCGATCCTGACTGGTCTCCCAGTCCCTGATGCTGAAACACATCTCCGCAACATGATGCTGCCACCACCATGCTTCACCGTAGGGATTGTGCCGGGTTTCCACCAGACGTGATGCTTGGCATTCAGGCCAAAGAGTTCAATCTTGGTTTCATCAGACCAGAGAATCTTGTTTCTCATGGTCTGAGAGTACTCTAGGCCTGATTGGTGGAGTGCTGCAGAGATGATTGTGCTTCTGGAACGTTCTCCCATCTCCACAGAGGAACTCTGGAGCTCTATCAGATTGACCATTGTGTTCTTGGTCACCTCCTTGACCAAGGCCCTTCTCCCCTGATTGCTCAGTTTGGTCAGCTCTAGGAAGAGTATTGGTGGTTTCTTAACTTCTTCCATTTAAGAATGATAGAGGCCACTGTGTTCTTGGGGACCTTCAATGCTGTAGAAATGTGTTGGTACCCTTCCCCAGATCTGTGCCTCAATCCTATCTCGGAGTTCTACAGACAATTCCTTCGACCTCATGGCTTAGTTTTTGCTCGTACATGCACTGTCAACTGTGGGACATTATATAGACAGGTGTGTGCCTTTCTAAATCATGCCCAATCAATATAATTGACCACAGGTGGTCTCCAATCAAGTTGTAAACACATCTCAAGGATGATCAATGGAAACAGGGTGCACCTGAGCTCAATTTTGAGTCTCATAGCAAAGGGACTGAATACTTATGTAAATAGGTTATTTCTGATTTTTTCTGATTTTTATAGATTTGCAGAAATGTCTAAAAACCTGTTTTTGCTTTGTCATTATGAGGTATTGTGTGTAGATTGATGAGGACATTTTTATTTATTTAATACATTTTAGAATAAGGCTGTAACATAACAAAATGTGGAAAAGGTCAAGGAGTCTGAATACCTCCGGAATGCACTGTAAGCCAATATGTAAGGGTATTGCAGTAGCATATTACACTTACCTCTATATACAGTATAATGTATTTGCTGAGTGTAGTAGCTATTATTAAAATGACATAATGACTCATCTATTTGCTTTTCCACAGGTGATTGGGTGATACCACAGGGGGAAGCTAGTCAAAATGCTTCAGGACATTGGTGCTAGAGCCATGGAGGTCTACGAGTTCCTCTTGAAGGGAACAGGTGAGGTATTTTTCGACATAGTTAATTACCTGACTATACCTCTGCTTTGTGTACTTTGAAAGCGCTAACTGACATATTGCTCATAGACCTGTTCTGTAGTGTGTTTTTACAACTCTGAGAATGTTATTTTTTCTCAGACCCGCGATTGTGGGGCTACCCACTCATGCAGAGTCCGGTGAACATGACGGCCATCTTGCTGACCTACATCTTCTTCGTGCTTGTCGCTGGGCCTCGCTTCATGGCCAACCGCAAGCCCTTCCAGCTCAAGGAGGCCATGATCGCCTACAACTTTACCATGGTGGCGATGTCAACCTTTATTGTCTATGAGGTGAGACACTGTGAAGTCTCGCCAAGATCAGGTTCTTGATTGGTTCTTTTGAGAGGCATAGTCAACAGCACATGGAGCTAGTCTTTTCCATGGCAGTATATTGGGTGTTTGGTATGTGGCTGCAAATTAGGTCATAAATAGGTCATTCGCCTCCTTGGCCAGATTGTGTTGGATAATTAGAACACTAGCTAAATTACTATTGCCTAGATGGGCAGGAGGCAAAGAGGTAAATAAGAGTTGAGATGTACATAAAGACGACCGATATACTTCCATATAGTCAATATACACTTGCTTATGTCAATAACAGTATGGGTTCGTTCCAATCTACCAATCCAGTTTGACTACCGGTAGCTACAGTATGTCTAAACTGATTTTGTCCTCTTGTGTTCTTAGTTCTTGATGTCTGGCTGGGCCACAACATACACATGGAGATGTGACGCAATTGATTACTCAGACAGCCCCCAAGGCCTTAGAGTAAGTGTTGAATCTTCGCTTCACACATGGGTTCCCCGTGATGGTCATGAGATGCATCTTCTTTGAAAGAAAGTATGCATGACAAGGTCAACATTCTTACAATATTCCTACCGATCCATTGCATCAATACTATCTTTAGACGAGGCTGTTTTGTCCAAATTCTCACCCGTGTCATGTTTTGTTCCCCTCACTAGATGGTTCGAGTGGCCTGGTTATTCTTGTTCTCCAAATTCATTGAGCTCTTGGACACGGTAAGACTTCAGATGATTTCCCTTCAATTTGGAGTCTCTCTCCCTCTGTTCACATTGAGGTAATCATCGCCGTGTTTGACACTCCTCTCGTTGGGTCAGGTGTTCTTCGTTCTGAGGAAGAAACATGGCCAGATCACCTTCCTGCATGTCTTCCACCACTCCTTCATGCCCTGGACCTGGTGGTGGGGCGTCAGCTTCGCTCCCGGTCAGTCCATACTGCCGCCTGGCCTTCTACCAGTCAACTGGACTACTAGTTCAACTTTTGACATTTAAAAAAAAAAGGAAAACATTTATCGTCATGTTGCAGCCTGGTATTGTAATACCGGATGTGTGAAAGGGTGGGAAGACAATTCCATTTGAAGTAGACAAACGATTGGAGGAAATTGAGCCTTTTCAATTCAAGTGTAGTAGTCCAAAAGTTCATGCCTTCTAAAAAATGTGTTTGTGTTACCCGTGATTACATGCTTACCCCAGAAGGGATCCCGAAACAACATAAATGACTGTCATGTATTAGCTGTTAATACAGACCACAAACTGCTCATCACCCATTCATTCATGAATTTAAAGAAACTCTTGGTAGACAGGTATTTTGTTGGTGGACCCAGTGTAATGTGGGCAGGGTTGCTTTGAAGTGTTCTGTGTGTTTTACCCCAGGGGGAATGGGCTCTTTCCATGCCATGGTGAATTCCATCGTCCACATCATCATGTATTCTTACTATGGCCTGTCTGCGGCTGGACCACAATTCCAAAAGTTCCTCTGGTGGAAGAAGTACATGACCGCCATCCAGCTGGTATGTTTTTGTTAGTTTAAACGGATGTATATGGCTTTGTCATTTCCCGTGTGGATTTGTACTATGAGTAGTTTGCTATTGCCGTTTAGTTTTTAGTTGTTTCTCCAAAAGGTTGTATTTACTAGTTGTTGTTTTTTTTTGGGGGGGGGGGGGACTGTTGTAGATGCAGAATACTAAAGTAGTAAATACCATTGTTCATCAGTGCAAGCACTGTACCACTTCAGAACATCCATCCCCATATATGCATTGTTCCTCATCATTTCACCAACTCTACCCAACAGGTTCAGTTTGTGATGGTGTCCCTTCACGCCACCCAGTATTACTTCATGAATAGCTGTGACTACCAGGTCCCCCTGTTCATCCACCTCATCTGGATGTATGGCACCTTCTTCTTTGTGCTCTTCTCCAACTTCTGGTACCAGGCTTACGTAAAGGGCAAGAGGTTGCCCAAGCAGGATACCAAGCCCAGCCTCAATGGCAAGGCCAACGGGACCACCTTGGTCGCCAATGGCAAATACCATGAGAACAGTACCAGCAATGGCACCAGCAACAGTTCCAGTCACCACAAAAATGGCAGTGCCCATGCGGACAAGATGAAGAAGTCCTAAGATCTTCGGAAAAGAACACCCAAGACACATGAATATGAGATCCCCGCACAAACTACCATGGATTCCAAAGAATGTTTTGGTTATGTTTATTTTCTGATCGTTAAGTTTTATTCCGCACAACAACCTGGGGAAATGACGTGGTCAATGATTTCCTCAGTTGGGGTCCCACATTAACAGTTTTTAAATTTAAACTGGGAAACTAACTATGGAACACAATGTATGAAGAGAAGACATGTTATTATGGCCTAATTTTATCTTCACTGATGTTGCCAATGAAGACAGTTCCCATGAAAGGTTACACACTGTATGTACATGTGCACACAAACACTCCTACACCCACACCTGTCGCCACCCGATCAAGTCCCTCTGACCCCCTGTGGACAGATGACACTGTACAGTTTCTATCATCAAACTTGAACACACCTTTGTAAATAGTTTTACTGTCAAAAACAACTAATGAAAATGGTATGCTTTAGAATTTTGTTACTTTATCTATGTTAAATGAAATACCAATAAATTACATTTTAAGTAACTGGTATTACCTGTGTAAATGTTCATGACAATTTGAACCTTCGTTGAATACTGTAGCTTTTTTAAAAAGACCCAAAGGTTGACAGCGTTCCAAAAACCTTTTTTACACACAAGTTTAGTTGACACATTTCAGTCTGCATTAAAAACGCATTATGGCTATGAAAGCTGTAAAAGCCTTACCTGACGATCGGTGACCGACAATGACCAAGTATACTTCGAATAAGGAGTTAACCAATGGCCTCGTCTCTGTAGTGGATCTCTCTTCCCTTCTATCCTCAGAAGAAGTTTAGTAGTGCAACTTTTGCCCAGGAGTATATTTGTACAACTCATTTGTTTTCTTAACTATTTTATATTTATATCATGGCTCCCCATTCTTCCTGGGACCCGACAAAATTAAGGCAGTTATACAATTTTAATTTGAGCAAATTTCTGCAGCATTAGTAAAGAAGTGATCAATACATGGTGATGATTTCATTCCTGTGCTGTTTGTAAATACCCTGGTAGGTTGAAACCTGAACCAGGTTGCAGGCACTGGTTACAGTTTGACGTTTTTTCTTGAGTGGGCAGCTTGATGACAGCCTGTCAATATTTTTATTTGACCTTTATTTAACTAGGCAAGTCAGTTAAGAACAAATTCTTATTTTCAATGACGGCCTAGGAACAGTTCAGGGGCAGAACGACAGAGTTGTACCTTGTCAGCTCGGGGATTTGAACTACTTACTAGTCCACCACTCTAACCACTAGGCTACCCTGCCGCCCCCAATATTTAAATCACCCAGAAAATATACTTCTATGTTGATATCACCTACATTATCAAGCATTTCACACATAATTCACCTGTACAGTGGCAGGTCTTATAAAGGTGTCCTGTTAATTACTTGGTAGCTGGAGGCTGCTAAGTGATTCAATTCATAAGTTAAACTATTTGAGAAACGCTAATTGACATCTTTGCATTATAGTCCCATACTTATGAGATTGAACCTTGACATACTTTCTCATGAAACTAGCTAATGTTCTGGTCCCATAGGCACACATGGTTTTACAAAACGCTTATTGTCTAAACGGTTAGCTAAATGTCTTTGTGCCTAGGCTCAAAGTGAATAGAACAGTGTTTTGTTTCAAATGGGTATGAATGCATTTCCAGTAGCATGCCTGCCTTGTAGTGTTATCTCAGCCATCTAAACTACGTCAAGCATGTAGGATGTAAACAAGAGGCCCATTCTGCTTTGTTTGATGAGATGCATCGGAAGACCCGGGGAGCAGAGCGCCTTGCCGACCGCTCAGTGTCAGCACCCAGCCCACAGCTTTCTCCGTGTGGGGAAGGGGGCCTGGTTCAGGGTTGGGTTAGGTCAAACACAAGATATATGAGTTTGACTTGGAGCTGGTGACAAGTGCACTGTACACAGGGTTTGGTAGATTACTTTCTATATGTAATCCGTTACAGTTGCTAGTTACCTGTCCAAAATGTTAATCAGTAACATAACTTTTGGATTACCTAAACTCGGTAACTTAATCTGATTACTTTCCTTTTCTTTTGGATTACCTTCCCCTTAACAGGCGTTAGAAGAAGACAAAAATAATCCATTGAATGCATTTGGTGTGTCATAATAGTGGTCTCTGACTCGCTCAGGTGGAACTTAAACTTGCCAGTTTTTTCCAATCTGAATTTAATGTCGTTGAGAAAACAGAAATGTGCATTTGTTGTTTCATAATAGTGGTATACGACATTCTGGTCAGACTCGCTAAAGGTGGAACAAACTTAAACTTGCAAGTTTTTTCCAATCTGAATTTAATGTCATTGAGAAAACAGAAGGGTGTCATAATGTATTTTTCCGCAAAGAGTCTAAAAAGGGAAGGGGGGGTTATACTAATCTATATGGAATTGTTTTAACTTCTTGACTCTACTTGAGACGCATATGTCTCAAGTAGGCACCTGGAAATGCAAATGCGCTACGCTAAATGCTAAATGTACTCGTTAAAACTCAAACCTTGATCAAAATTCACAAGCAGGGTATTGAATTAAAGCTACACTCGTTGTGAACCTAGCCAACAAGTCAGATTTTTAAAATGCTTTTCGGCGAAAGCATGAGAAGGTATTATCTGATAGCATGCACCACCTGAAAATGCCTGAATGCGACGTAAACAAAGACTCTGCTTATCCGACGCAGCACAAAACGCAGAAATAAAATATAAAACATTCATTACCTTTGACAAGCTTCTTTCTTGGCACTCCTATATGCCCCATAAACATCACTATTGGGTCTTTTTTTCGTTTAAATCGGTCCATATATACCCAAAATAGCTTTCTATGGAAGCTGTGTCATTCAGAAAAAAACATTGTTTTTAAACGCTGCGTAATTTTTTAAAATTAAAAAAGTTGACGATAAACTTTCACAAAACACTTCGAAATCCTTTTGTAATCCAACTTTAGGTATTAGTAAACGTTTATAATCTATCAAAATGATTACAGGGCGATGTATATTCAATAGCTCCTCGTTTGCAAATCAATGGCTGCCAATGTCCACATTAACAACATCCGGGTGGAGACTGGAAGAAACGGAAGCCAGATAGATGGATTTTCCAACAATAAATTCAATTGAAAATGACGACAATGGCGACATCGTGTGGAATTTGTATGAATTGCATGCAGGTCGATATTAAATTTTGTCCTCTTTTAACAACCCATGGAAGTGACTTATGGAAATTATTTTTAGCTTTCAGAGAGCAGTTTTCCTTGCGTTTTTCAATGAAACACACAATCTGTTATAGTCACAGCCGTGATTTAACCAGTTTTAGAAACTTCAGAGTGTTTTCTATCCACACATACTAATCATATGCATATACTATATTCCTGGCATGAGTAGCAGGACGCTGAAAAGTTGCGCGATTTTTAACAGAATGTTCGAAAAAGGAGGGGGTAGAAGTAAGGAATGTCATACCAATGCTCCTTTTCTATTTGATTTAGAATATTAAGACCCTTTGTAGTATCAACAAAAATATTACAATATTTTTGGCCTTACTGCTATTAGCCCATACAAACAACAGATATCCCCCCCCCCCAAAAAAAAAAAATCTAAAGGAAGTTTGTTCTGAAGTATCTGGCCTATATCTGAGATATATAAGAAAGATCAGGAAACAGTTTGTTTGCATGTATTTAACCCGTTATTTTTGGAACTGAACAGTCTCTACATACAGAAAGTATACTTAAATTCATTTTTTCAACTGGTAACAGGGCACCTTCATACGAGTCTTGTGAGGTCTGTGGGCATCCTAGAGCAAAACAATCGACATGTACGTATTTGTGGGAGTCTCACCTTTCCACATAGTGGTCACATTAGTGTGTAGCCCAAACTGTCCGGATGCTACTGACAGAAGTTGGCAGATTGTCTGTACCGACTTCAGACAAGTCCCAAACAAGTCCCAAGATGCTTGTGAAGGTCGTAGAGATCGAACACCATCGTGTTCGTGAGAGTCTCATCTTTCCATAGAGTGGTCATAATAGTTTGTAGGCCAAACTGCTCGGAAGCTACCGCCAACGCAAAACAATAGCTCTAGCTTAAACTGTTTGTTATGGGGATTTTTTTAATATGCTAACTAGATTTACACAGGGACGCAGACATCAACCTTAGGGGGGATTTAAAGTCATCCAAAAAGTATTCATCTAGTTTTTGAAAAGTATCTGTAATCTGGTGCCAAGACAACAACCTTTATCTCAATGTCAGTGAGACGAGGAGGTGATCTTGAAACTATAGGAGAAAGAGGGGAGAAAACGCCCCCATCCACATCAACGGGGCTGTTGTGGAGTGTGTCGAGAGCTTTAAGTTCCTTGGCGTCCACCTCACAAAGGACTTAACATGGTTCACACACACCTGCATAGTCCCCCTCGGGAGGCTGACAAGATTTGGCATGGGATCCTCAAAAAGTTATGCAGCTGCACCATCAAGAGCATCTTGACTGGCTGCCTCACCGCTTGGTGTGGCAAATGCACCGCCTTTGACCTCACTACAGAGGGTAGTGCGGACAGCCCAGTACATCACTGGAGCCGAGTTCTCTGCCATCCAGGACCTCTATATCAGGTGGTGGCAAACGGTACCGGAGCATCGGCTCTCAGACCAACAGGCTCCGAGTCAGTTACCACGAGGGGGCTAAAGAAGGCATAGCCCCCTCAGTTCAAACCTTAGCCCCCTCAGTTCAAACCTTAACCACCTCAGTTTTAGTTTTAGTTTTATGTCCCTATATAAAAATAGCCAAAAAGTTAAAAGATTGAATGACAGGTTGGCACCCAAAAAATCTGAACCTCTGCTGCAGTGTCAGCACAATGGACAGGGCACACTGCTGCAGTGTGTGTAGGCAGCCTGGTCCGATTGACTAGACGTAACATAGTAAATGTAAATCCGGGATACTCAAATTAGTATGCTATGTTACATTTGGTATGGTTTCATAAGACATAAGGTTAGTTAAAGGTGCAATATGTAACTCTTGTCAGGAAACTAGGCATATATGTCGCGCGTCACTACTTTACAGGACAGACATTTGAATGTGCATTTTTTTATTTGATAAAGAATGCTTTCTGGAACATATTAACTTTAATGTGCCTTAAAAACAAACTTGTATGCCATCTGTAAATACGAATACAATTGTTAAATTATGAACCCAGTTGGTTTAGCCATGGAAGAAGTAAGGAACCTTCGCCTAGCCATGATTGGCTTATAATGGATGGGCTGGAAATGCTGAAAGATGAGTTCAGATTGATCTGAGTTCAGATCTGCCATGTAGCAGGCTTCTGGTTATAACATGAGCTGCTTAGTATGCTTTCTAATGTGGCTTTTTAAAAATATGTCAAAAAAGAACTGCACAAGTGTTGCTAAGGCTCTCCACTTTCTGGAGGACTTAGTTTTGAAATCAGTGTAATGCCCGGTGGAAGCAGAGTATGATAGCGAAGGAGAAGGTGAAAATTCAGATGTTTGATTGCAAATGCTGAGGGAGCCGAAAATAGAACACCGAAGGTTGTATAAAACACCTGTCTGGATTACATCATCAAACTAAGGGCAACCATGGCATCAGTGAAAGAGAGGGAGAAGTGTTCATCCATGTATATGGGTAAGAGAATCTAGCTAGCTACATTTTCAGATATTATACATTTCTAATTTTGCGAAGAAGTCGTTTTCATTGCAAGTTAAAGTGTACTGTTAGATAGCTAGCTAACGTTAGCTGGCTGTATGATCCGTGTATGATCGGTGTAGTAATGTTATTTGTATCTCTGAGCCATTTGCGTGGCAAGTTATAGATGAATGTTAGCTAGCTAGCTAACATTGAACCTAGCTTGTTGTTTAGCTTTAGCTACCTGTAGATTCATGACGGGTAGTAATGTTATGAGTTGGGATTATGGTTAGCTACATGTCTAAACAAAAGAGTCCAATAAGCAAGTAACCATTTTATTGTACCATTTACACCTTCTAACAAGCTAGAAACTAACCTAAAACATTGTTTAGAAAGTTGCTTTTAGTTGCCTGGTTTGCTAGATTGACATATACTAAATCCATTTTTAAACAGATAGGTTTGTTGGTGTTAAAATGCAACAGTCATCCTCTTGAAGCAAGGGGGCAGTATTTTGATGCTTGGATAAAATCGTTCCCAAAGTAAACTGCCTATTTCTCAGGCCCAGAAGCTAGAATATGCATATAATTTGCAGATTAGCATAGAAAACACTCTAAAGTTTCAAAAACTGTCAAAATATTGTCTGTGAGTATAACAGAACTGATATTGCAGGCAAAAACCTGAGGAAATCCAACCAGGAAGTGCTGTTTTTCTGAAACTACTCTGTTCCATTGCAAGCCTATCCTCCATTTAAAGGGATATCAACCAGATTCCTTTCCCTATGGCTTCCACAGGGTGTGAACAGTCTTTAGACATAGTTTCAGGCTTTTATTCTGAAAAATGAGCGAGAATGATCACATCGTGTCAGTGGATAGCTAGGTGTCCCCAGATTTGTGCATGCGCGAGCGCCTGTAGCGAGACCTTTTCTCTCTCTCTGCTATTGAAAAGGCTACCGTCCGGTTTAAATATTATTGATTATTTGTTGTAAAAACAACCTGAGGATTGATTATAAAAACATTTGACATGTTTCTACAAACTTTATGGATATTATTTGGAATTTTCGTCTGCCCGTCGTGACCTGCACGAGCCTGTGAATTACTAAACAAAATGCACCAACCAAATTGAGGTTTTTGGATATAAAGAGAATCTTTATGGAACAAAACAAACATTTATTGTGTAACTGGGAGTCTCGTGAGTGCAAACATACGAAGATCATCAAAGGTAAGTGATTTTCTGATGCTTTTCTGACTTTCGTGACCAATCTACTTTGCTGCTAGCTGTTTGTAATGTTTTGTCTGCTGAAAGTTGTCCTCACATAATCGCATGGTTTGCTTTCACCGTAAAGCTTTTTTGAAATCTGACACGCCAGGTGAATTAACAACAAGCTATCCTGTGTTTTGGTATATTGCACTTGTGATTTCATGAAAATAAAATATTTTTAGAAATGTAATTTGAATTTGGCGCTCCTCAATTTACCGGATGTTGACGAAAATGATCCCGCTAAAGGGATCGGTGCGCCAAGAGGTTAAGCTATTTTGGACCCCCAGGCTGCTGATGTCATGCATGCTGTCGTTTTGTGTTTATACGTTTTCATAACGACAATGACAAGTTTGATGACGGACTACAATAGAATGTTAATGTCACTGGGACAACAACATTATATAGACATGTCAATAGAAGTAGTTTAAACCAGCCTTTAGTCTTGAAATCTTTGGTTGTACACTACCGTACTCACTGTTTAGCACATGGCCTCACATGAATCCTTAAAGAGATGGGTGGGACTAAGGATTAAGAGGGTGTGAACGATGCTGAATATCTGTAGACAAAGAAGAGCTCTCCAGTAGGTGTCCCAAATTATTCAAGGGCCATTTTCTCAAAAGTGGGGTTATAAGTTTATCAACTTTCAAAGCATAATTACTTTCCCCATTTGTTCCTCAACTACAGTGTATGATATACCATTATCTAGCTCTGAGTCTCAACTTTTACCCAATTTCAAATTTCGCTACATAAGACCAAATCGAGGCGGTCGTCACAAATGCAGAAATCGTGCCGCCATTTCCTGGTTGCTAAAATGTTTATAGTTTGCATAATTTCAGTTTATGTGACAAAACAAGCAGTCGTTGTGTAGAGAATCATTGTACCATCTAAACCACTGTGAAATATATTTTTCATAACCAAAAATATTGTATTTTCAACTGGTGTACAAAAACCAGACTTAGGAAGGGGAACATAGAAATAGTGCACATAGAACATATCTACTGCTTCTTAGACTTGCTTTCAATGAGAATGACAAATCTACAACTCAACTTTCCTATTTAATTTGGTTGGGTCGCCCAAAATGTTATATATTGCAGTATTAAGGCAAAAACATATCATATGCTTTGCAAATTTGTAACATAATGTACGTTTAGAAAATTCATAACATATCATACAAAAATGGATGATGGACATTCTCAAATGAATATATCATACTAAATGGAGTATCTCAGATTTACGTACACAATAATACGAAATGCTCTGAGACCAGCGGAAGCAGCATCAAACCACCGAGGCCGCTGCCAAGACCAGCAGCAATGATGCTCCTGAGCTCCAGCTAGTGCCGTGTACAGAGCCTACCCACCTACCCACCCCTTCAACAAGCGCCGCCATAAAGGCTCCACAGCCGCCTCCACCTCTGACTGTTCCTGATGATCTTGGAACAGAGGAGCCAGCCTAGGTTAGCCTAGAAATCATATCCTAGCTAACAGGTTTTCTGTAAAAAAAAACATGAATTTAATGGCAACTGTTTCATAGGAAGAGAGTGGCTGGAATACACGGCTACTGCAGCTGCTGCATTTTGTTTCCCATGTCCAAAGATCTGTGTTGGGTCCAATGCTAACGCAGACAAGGCCTTCAC
This sequence comes from Oncorhynchus clarkii lewisi, assembly GCF_045791955.1. NCBI lineage: Eukaryota > Metazoa > Chordata > Actinopteri > Salmoniformes > Salmonidae > Oncorhynchus > Oncorhynchus clarkii. The sequence continues at coordinate 54,205,209 of NC_092151.1, read as the reverse complement.
CTAAGCTGGGTATTCTAACTGGAAGAATGCTATTGATCGTACCAAAGGATTTGCTAGGCACACTTCAAGCAAAGAGCATTTGTAATGCACTGCACTGTGGAAAGAAAAACTAGTTTGATGTGTTATTGGGGAACATCAGTTACACTGTCAACACTTCTTATTGATGGACAGCTGGCAAGAAATCGCATGTGTTTGTTGGCGATTGTGGACTTTATTGAGTTCCTTATTTCAAACCAGTAATCACTGAGGGGGACATTGGATGTGATTGAGTCAAGAGACAGGGGGCAGTGGTGCAACCTCTGTTAGATCTAAGCAAAACAGATTTGGTGGAATATGAGTTAAGTGTCGCTCTTGCTCCAAGGAGGACAAATTGACCACACTTGATATCTATCTTGCAACGATTCTCTAGGGCTCTCTCCGCTGTGCCGACCATGCTAACTGCAAGGAAACATGGACTGACTCTTGGGGCGGCCACAGCTACATGAGAGAACTCATTTTCCACTTTGACAAACGTGTTCAGTCAGCACAGAGGAAGCATGCTACACCTAAGGAAAGCTCATCTAATCCAACTGCCATTTGAGGGGGATCTTACAAGAAGATTTTGGGGAGAATGGAATGATCGGTTATTCAGGAAGTTCCACAGAGCGTCAAGGAAGCTGCAACCTTTTTGAAATGGTAAGATTGAAACAATGTTGCTGGTTGTTTTTTGTCAGAATCTTGCCTTAGTGTGTAGGGCGCTGTCCATGGTGCTGATAGAAAGCCGCGACGTTTCGTGCCATTGAACCGGTCTTCTTGGTCAAAAGCATTTTTTTGAACGTTTGTTTGTGGTATATCATGATAAGCAGACTTTTATATACAGTGCATTCAGAAAGTATTCAGACCCCTTCATTTTTCCCACATTTTGTTACGTTAAAGCCTTATTCTAAAATGAATTAAATTGTTTCCTCATCAATCTACACACAATACCCCATAACGACAAAGCAAAAACTGTTTTTCAGAAACGATTGCAAATAAAAAAATATCACATTTACATAAGTATTCAAGCTCTTTACTCAGTACTTTGTTGAAGTACCTTTTGCTGCAATTACAGCCTTGAGTCTTCTTGGGTATGACGCTACAAACTTGCACACCTGTATTTGGTGAGGTTCTCTCATCTCTCTATATAAGGTAGACAGTGCCTGTCAAAGCAAAAACCAGGCCATGATGTCGAAGGAATTGTTCGTAGAGCTCAGAGACAGGATTGTGTTGAGGCACTGAGCTGAGGAAGGGTACCAAAGAAATTCGGCCTACATCATTCTCAAATAGAAGAAGTTTGGAACCATCAAGACTCTTCCTAGAGCTGGCTGACGGAAGCCACTTCTCAGTTAAAGGCACATGACAGCCCTCTTGGAGTTTGTCAAAAGGCACCTGAAGGACTCTCAGACCATGAGAAACAAGATTCTCTGGTCTGGTGAAACAAAGACTGAACTCTTTGGCCTGAATGCCAATCATCAAGTCTGGAGGAATCCTGGCACCATCCCTATGGTGAAGCATGGTGGTGGCAGCATCAGGCTGTGGGGATGTTTTTCAGAGACAGGGACTGAGAGACTAGTCAGGATCGAGGGAAAGATTAACGGAGAAAAGTACAGAGAGATCCTTGATGAAAACCTGCTCCAGAGCGCTCAGGACCTCAGACCTTCCAACAGGTCAACAACCGTAAGCACACAGTTAAGACAACACAGAAGTGGCTTCGGGTCAAGTCTCTGAATGTCCTTGAGTGGCCCAGCCAGGACCCGGACTTGAACCTGATCAAACATATCTAGAGACCTGAAAATAGCTGTGCAGCAACGCTCCCCATTCAACCTGACAGAGTTCAGAGGATCTGCAGAGAGGAATGGAAGAAACTACCCAAATACAGGTGTGCCAAGCTTGAAGCGTCATACCCAAGAAGACTCAATGCTGTAATCGCTGCCAAAGGTGCTTCAACAAATTACAGAGTAAAGGGTCTGAATGTGATATTTCAGTTATTATTATTTATTTATTTTTGCAAAAAAAAAACTGAAAACCTGTTTTTGCTTTGTCATTATGGGGTATTGTGTGTAGATTGATGAAGGAAAATAAAAGTTTTAATCAATTTTAGAATAAGGCTGTAATGTAACAAAAAGTCAAGGGGTCTGAATAGTTCCTGAATGTACTGTGAGAATGCTGTCTACAGGCAGGAGGTGAGGGCCCTGACTGAGTGGTGCTAGGAAAATAACCTTTCCCTCGACAAAACTAAGGAGCTGATTGTGGAACTCAGGAGGCAGCAGAGAGAGCACAACCGCAATCCAAATCGACAGGGACCAGTGGAGAGGGTTCCTAGGCGTGCACCTCACTGACAACCTGAAATGGTCCATTCACAAAGACATCTTCGGGCAGATGAAGAAATTCGGCTTGGCCCCTAAGATCCTCACAAACTTCTACAGATGCACCATTGAGAGCATCCTGTCGGGCTGTATCACCGCCTGGTACGGCAATTGCACAATCCGCAATCGCAGGGCTCTCCAGAGGGTGTTGCGGTTTGCCCAACGCATCATCGGGGGAACACTGCCTGCCCTCCAGGACGTCTATAGCACCCGGTGTCACAGGAAGGCCAAGAAGATCATCAACGACCTCCGCCACCCGAGCCACGGCCTGTTCTTCCCGCTGCTATCTAGAAGGCGAGGGCAGTACAAGCGCATCAAAGCTGGGACCGAGAGACTGAAAATCAGCTTCTATCTCCAGACCATCAGACTGTTAAATAGTCCCCATTAGCCGGCCTCTGCCCAGTACCCTGCAGTGAACTTAGTCACTGTTACTAGCCGGCTACCACCCGTTGCTCTACCCTGCACCGTAGAGACTGATGCCTGATGTACATGGTCATTGAACACTGGTCACTTTAATTATGTTGACATACTGTTTTAACCCATTTCATATTTATACTGTATTCTAGTCAAGGCTCATCTTCTTTAACTACTGCTATACACACTAATTCTATTCATATACTGTCTACACACACCATCATATACATATAAATTTATATTCCGGACTGACATTGCCTGTTCTGATATTGTTTTGTATTGTTGGGGATTACATCACTGTCGAAGCATAAGAGACATAAGCATTTCTCTGCACCTCAGACAACATCGGAAGAATAGGAGTATGCAACCAATAAAGATCGGATTTGGTTCAAAAAATCAAAACCTTGTATGATTTCCTTGTGTTAATATAATGTTTAATTAATCCTAGGTTGACAGTAATGCATTTCAGGGGCAATCAAGAGGAATTCAAATACATTCAAATATGAAAACATTCTTAAACATTCATTCATTCAGTATGCATCAAACGGCTAGCTACAGATCTACTGATATATTTCTTTTAAAGTCATTCTCTTTTTCCCATTGCTTTTTAAGGTCAGGGGCTGAATCCAGTCCCCAGTTTGAAGTCATTCTCTTTTTCCCATTGCTTTTTAAGGTCAGGGGCTGAATCCAGTCCCCAGTTTGAAGTCATTCTCTTTTTCCCATTGCTTTTTAAGGTCAGGGGCTGAATCCAGTCCCCAGTTTAAAGGCATTCTCAAAATATGGGCATTTCTATTGAAAATATACAGACGTACTGGTCTCAAGCCACGAAATGAAGCAGATTACTACACCCTGATCTCATGGCCACTTTCGGGTTTCATGTGTGTGTTTTGGTGATGTTCCACAGTAACACTGGTACAAAGCCTGACAGTGGGAAAAACAACATGAGGGTGGCATTTCTTTCTGCTGCTGAGTTAGAGGCCAAGGCAGGGTGACCTATGGAACAGCTTTGGTGAGTCAGACCACTTACCACCCAGCCACCTCTTGCCACAGGCTGGCTGAGAAATATAGAGCCTGGAGGTGAGCTTTTATGTCCATTAAATGAGCGTACTCCTTCAACCAACGCTGTTTTGAAGCTCTTTCGAACTCACAGCAGCACAAATGGAGAGCCAGGAGAGAGGATGGTGAGTGGACGGCGCGATGTGGAGATGAGCGTGTGCACTTTGGCCCCCTCCCCTAAGAGATGTTTTCCAGGATGTAGAAGATGAGCTCTATGACTACGGGTCCCTCGCTCCTCTTGCGCCCCCTGCTGTGGATGATGGGCGTCAGCACGGTGTCCAGGGTGCTGAGGTACGGGGCTGGGAGTGGCAGGCCATTGCTGCCGGCCACAAACCCCACCTGGAACATCAAACAGCGATGTTAACCCGCCACACATCGATAACTTTCACTGCCAGCTTTGGCAACATCACGAAGGCCTACACCCCGCCACTGTTTACATGACTAATAACTTCCTGTTAAAAAAAGGTGGTCCCCAACACAAATCTTAGGCAGTCAAGAGTTACTACAACTACTAAAGTAAGATGACGTGCAATTTGAAAGATTCTGCTCCCAGAAAGTTGTATTTCTTAACATCTAAATGGTCCAAGTCCAGTATGTTCATTCAATGGGCACCCTCACCTGCTGGGAGTCCAGTGTGACACGCAGCCCCAGCTTGGCCATGCCATCTTCCTTCAGCAGCTTGAGGTGTGGGCACAGCGCCAGGCAGAATGCCCGGGCCAGTCGCTCTGTCAGCCGGCTGTGTTCTGTATGGTGGTCACCCTGGCTCTTGGGACGATCCCCTCTCTGTACAAAGAACACCTGGGAAACACACAAGAGACTCACAAAGACATGGGCATGCACTTAGGGGAATACAGTACAGAGACAAATGGCGTTGAGTAAGAGTAAGAGTACCACGTGAAACGTTGGGACATGCGTACCTCTGTCCAGCGGATGACCTTTCCATTGGACTTGTATTCTGACTTTTGGAACATCTTCACACTATTGACGGACTCCATGGACTTCCCATCAATGGGGCTGATAACACTGCAAGATACACATGCATGCACGCACGCACACAGCCATACAAAGAAGGCAAGCGACGATAAAGGGTATTCTACAGCGATGGACAAGAGGGTCCGATAGTC